>NW_027505285.1:0-177904 GCF_021521415.1 Bidens hawaiensis | reverse complement strand
TTGTTTCACTCGTGATGAACCGAAGCGGTGGTATAAATTCCTACATCTGGTAGAGTTTTGGTATAATACATCGCTCCATAGCGTGATCAAAATGTCCCTTTTATAAGCCCTCTTGGCCGGCTGCCTCCGTCTATTTCCCATTACACCCATTCCGATTTAACACCTAAGTCCATTGATGATGTCTTGTGGAGCATCACCAACTTCTCATAATACTCAAGAAGAATCTTCAAAAGACACAACAATGTTTGATCGATCAAGTGAATCGACACCATCAACACTCCGGCTGGCGGCCAAGTTTTGTTGAAGCTTTGGCCATACCATCAAAAATCAGTTGCTAGTCGGAATGTTGAAAAGCTTAGTTGTCGCTTTTATGGGATGTTCAAGGTATTCAAACGCATTAGTAAAGTTGTGTACTGCCTAGGTTTGCCGATTGGTTCCCGCATCCATATGGTTTTACATGTTTCGTTGCTACATCCTTGTAAAGGTGACTGGTCCTTGATGGTCACTTTGGTTTCCACTAGACCTATTGGAACCAATCAGTTTACCAGTTGTTACCGGCCTTGCATCGTTGTGGGTGTTAGGTATTAAACAGAGTCGGTACGCAGCGGAAACACAAACATACACGCACAAACGAAAGCAATAAATAAGAGACACGAGATTTTACGTGGTTCGGTCAACGCGACCTACGTTCACGGGCTGCAACTAGGATATTTTATTAAGCACGGTACAAAGATTACAATACATGACCATGATATATATAGAGAACAATTAGGTTAAATGACTTAGGGACCAAGAAAACGTCAAATGGGCCATCCTCCATAATTAAACGGGCCACCCCCTTTTGTCTTCTAATTGTCAAACAACGAACCCGGCCCAAAGGCCTTCACCAATCCTAACAATCTCCCACTTGAAGGCCTTGCGATAAACTCTAGCCCGCCATTCAAGTACAAAGCAATCCAGTCATCAGTAATATCAGTAATCTTTATTAACAAGTCTTCCAAGCTTCCAGTTCCCATAAACAAGCTAAGACTTACCACCTAGTTACAGCACCCCCGTCAACATCAAGTACCAGAAGGGCCAGTTGAAGCTCCGCCGAGCTCCAACTCGTCAGCAAAAACTGACCCGTCTTCTATCTCAACTGATACGCACGATCCATCAGTTCCAGAGATAACCCGAGAACCACTACCACTCTCCTCTTTTAGCAAGAGTTCCCCAGGAGAGATTTTATCAATCGGAATAACGGTCTTCAAAACCCAACGTTGTTTGTAACTGTTCCCGGAACACAACCCGCGCTCCCACTATCACCAAACCCCTTATCTGTTTTAGACCTCCGACCCCGCTCAGCTTGAATCACCTTGGCACCAGGCTCCACTCTTGCAAATTGAACCTTATTTTGCCCCTTCGACTCAGCGAACCCGACTTTGTTTTAAGGGGCGGTCATACTTCCCTCAGTAGGCACTTGTACCATGTATAATGAACTATACATGTTTCCACGAGCAAGAACCAGACTACCTTTAGTTACCTTCCACTTACCTCCACCAAACTTTACTTCCATGCCTAGTTCATCCAGTTGACTAACAGAGATAAGCCTTCTCTTCAACGATGGAATAACCCTAACATTCTTCAAGTTTCAAACGGTTCCCAATGGAGTTACCAAATTAACACCCCCCATGCCCGTAACATTAAGAACATCACCATTAGCAATGCGTACCTTCCCAAAGTTACCAACCTTTAGATTCACCATCGTCTCCCCGCTGTGCGTAGCATGAAACGAAGAACCGGAATCCATGACCCAAGAGTCCACCATGCTATCCACACTGCAAAATAATGCCTCGTCATCACTGACGCCTTCATTAACCTGTTCAGCAGTGTTCACCTCAGCAGCCTTTCCCTGTAATTTGTATGGACAATCACTCTTAACATGTCCAACTTCATTACACCTCCAGCATTTCACATTCTTCCGAGTTCTAGACGAACTCCTCCCTCGACTCCCACTGCTCCTGTTATTTTCCCTTTCCCTGCCAGAATAAAACATACCAGAAGATGATCCGCCACTCGTGCTTTTTCGACGAACGTCTTCACCCAACACAATATCTCGGACCCCCTCAAATGTCAAACCATCGGCCCCCGCAGAACTAGTAATGGCCGTTACAGTTCCATACCAACTCTCAGGCAAAGAAGATAACAATATAACAACTTGAGTCTCATTATCCAATTTCATGCCCACAGAAGCTAACCTGGACATAATTGAGCTGAAATCATTAATGTGACCAGCGACCGAACTTCCCTCGTGCATCCTTGTCATAAACAATTCCCTCATCAAGAGCACCTTATTGGCCGCAGACGGTTTTTCATACTTATTTGACAAAGCCGTCATCATACCACGAGCTGTGGTTTCTTTCATAATATTAAATGCAACGCTCCTCGTCAAAGCCAGTGTAAATTTACCTCTAGCCTTCTTGTCCTTTGAGTTCCAAATTGCTTATTCGGCTTTATCCATTTTATCCGGCTTTTCCTCCAATACCATATCCAAATCATGTTCCCCAAGTAACGCCTCTATTTGCATCTTCCACCATGCAAAATCAGTCCCGTCAACCTTTTCGATTCGAACCTTCCCGTCTTCAGACATCGCAAACGAGAAAACAGAGAAAAAACCAATAAACAAAACTCTAACCCAAAACCCGAAATTCCTGTCAACAAATACCCGAACCACACAATCAAAGCAAACCCGAACAGCAAACCGAATCTTGAACACCCAACCTTCGATTCTAGTTCGACAACAAGAAACAACCACACTGCTTCTTCTTTGATTACAGTCGTAAAACACGACCTAATACGCGGTATCTTGTAAACAGCGGGGGCGAAATTCTGTTGACAACGGCACAAATTTTCTGATAAGCAGAGAAGAGACGGCTTCAAGGATTGTTAAACCCTAATCCCTTTGACCAAGAAATAAAAACTACCACTTCTATTTTCTTTTGTTTACGTCGGGACACCACATGCCACAAACCCAAAAACAAAACAAAAAAGCCCTATTTTGTTTTATATGGCTCTTTTTATTTTCTTGCAGATCACGATAAAAGAACAAAAATAATATGAAGCACCTTTGACCAATAAATCAATGCCAAATCCTTCTCAAATGTCGTGCCAATCAACTATCAAATATTAGCTTTCAAGAGTTTACGAACATGACTTACAAAACCGAAGATAATCTCGCTCTCGTCTCAGTGCACCTCATGTATTTAATGACCCTCCAGCTCTGATGCCACTTGTTAGGTATTAAACAGAGTCGGTACGCAGCGGAAACACAAACACACACGCACAAATGAAAGCAATAAATAAGAGACACGAGATTTTACGTGGTTCGGTCAATGCGACCTACGTCCACGGGCTGCAACTAGGATATTTTATTAAGCACGGTACAAAGATTACAATACATGACCATGATATATATAGAGAACAATTAGGTTAAATGACTTAGGGACCAAGAAAACGTCAAATGGGCCATCCTCCATAATGAAACGGGCCACCCCCTTTTGTCTTCTAATTGTCAAACAACGAACCCGGCCCAAAGGCCTTCACCAATCCTAACAGTGGGGGGGGGGGGGTTATTGATACGCACGACCTAAGCCCATTAGGCGATCCAGAACTAGAAGGTCGAAACAGGTTATTAATACGCCAAGTCAGTTTAAAGATTTAAATAAAATAAGGATGAAGATTTTGCAACATCTCATTCACCGATTACCTTTCATAATTCAAAGCATTTGAATTTTATTATAGTTTTAAAAGATTATTACTCGTGCTCTTAAAGTTTTGTTTTCCTATCCTAATGAATTTTTTTTAGGAATAAAAGATCATAAATTTGTCTCAATTAAGTTCTCTCTTTTTCTCTATTATTTTTCTCGGAGATTGGCCATCTTAAACTAGGTTATATAAATAGTCACCCTTTAAATATAGGTCACTATTGATTTTGTTAAAATCTTATTTATAATGGGCATTCCAATGAAAAGAAGTTTTACAAGTAATATTTAGTTGATACCCTATATTATAAGAAAAATATAATTTTAGGGACTCCAACATAAATGCTCTTACTCTATTTTACATGAGAAAGTAATACTTTGTTAAGATTAAACAAATATGCTCGTACTCTATTTTAATGAGAAAGTAAATGCTCTTACTCTATTATAAGACATATATAAGTTTAGGGGCTCCAACACAAATGCTCCAACTCTATTTGATACCCTCTATTTTACTTTGTTACTATATTTTACATGAGAACACGAAAAGTCAACACAATTATTCTAATGCCAAACAAAGTAATGCTTTAAAAAGTAGTAAGTATAAGATTAATATGAATAAACACACAACAATAACTTTATTCTATCTTTATGAAGAAACTTTGGTTATATTTTGAATACTATTAAATTACTGTTATTGATCTTGTCTATAGAATACTTGGTCTTCTAAAACAAAGTTATTTTAATATTTCCTATCGGTCTTGAATAAAAAAAGCATGAGATTTTCTATTAACAAGTTCAACGTTTTCGTGACATGATTGGCATTAAATAATATTTAAAGCTAGACGAAACAAATAGAATTATTTGTTTATTAATTTGTTTATTATGTGTCTCAATTTAATTATTCAGGAATAACAGTGACTTTCAAATCCACCAATTTGATTTACTACACTCTAACTTCTCTTCTTATTTGTTTATTTGTGATTCGTTAGGATTCATTACAAAAACTATCACCAAATGTATTATCATGCCGGCATTGTTTACCTTTATCAAAACCAAACTGAAACTCTTGGTTGATTAGTCCACATCTTCCTAGCGTAGACACCCAACATAATGTAAGCGTAGCTCTGAACAAATTAAGCATCTTTTTCTCTATGTATATTGATTTTCTCATCATAATGAGTCATCTTTTACTCATCATAATGAGTCATCTTTTTCTCTTGTATGCTGATTTTCTCTAATGAGTCATCGTTTGTAGACACAACATCATATGAACTAAATCACAACATGTTGATTCTCTCTCTTAAGTCCTCCTTTAATCATCACAAACAAAAGAACTAAAACACGTCATGAACAACATCAATGACTAAAACACAATATTGACCATCCCAGAAGTAACAATGACAATCTGAGAAGTAACTTCGTGTGCCTAATACTTTCATTTGTATTGTTTCAATTTTCAAAGCAATTAAAACAATCTGATTCATATGAAAATCAGTCAGCACTACTTGTTGATTAAGGTGGAGTCGAGTCATTGACCTTGACAACTAAAGTGAACACTAAAAGTTAGTAGTGTCATGCTTATATCACCAGTTACATTGAAAAGTTTTATTAGCTGATTATCATACTCTAATTTTTTTATAATTCAATTAAACTTAACACTACCTGTTCTGTAAATTGCTTAGCTAAACCATGACCAAATCCCCACATAATTATAATGTTTTGAAATTTAAAATTCAATTTTTATTTTGAATCTTCTACTTGGCAACCTATAAATTATTAAAAGGCGTAGAACTTTTCAAAGTAACTTAACACTGTTCTATAAATTGGTCAACTAGACCATAACCAACTCCACACATACAAACAAGATAGTAGCAACATGCTACTTCTTTTCACACTTCTTCTGTTTGATGCTTTACCATTGAATGTTCAAAGTGTCACCGGGAACATAGCAAAGCCAGGCTGCCAAACACAATGTGGCAATTTGACAGTTGCATACCCTTTTGGTATTGGTATAGGCTCAGGTTGTTCCAGAGACAAAACATTTGATCTCATCTGCAACTCAACTTACGACCCACCGAGGCTATTCATGGATACCGGAGACGTTCAAATACTTAATATTTCAGATTATGAGATGTGGGTCACCAGTTATGTCGGTACAAAATGTTACAACCATCTCGGAAATGTAACTCATGAAGATTATCCTGCGTGGTTTGACTTAGTTTCTACGCCTTTCAGTTTCTCCCCAAAAAACAAGTTCACAGTCATCGGATGCGATGAGATTGCCTTGATTAGCCGCGGCGACTACACCAGTGGCTGTTTTGGATTATGTAACAAACCAGATGATGTGCCTGATGGCTACTGCTCAGGAATCGGGTGTTGCCAGACATCTATACCAAGGGGTCTCATATCCTATGATGTTATACTTTCCAGCGTAAGAAACCACACAAAAGTTGGGTCATTTAATCGTTGTGGATTTGCGTTTCTTGGTGAGCATGAGAGTTTGCAGTTTCATGGTTTACAAGATTTATCTAATTCTTCCAAGTATTATAGCGTTGATCCCATCATCCCCACAGTGCTTGAATGGGTAATCCAAAGCAACCAGAGTTGCATAGAGGGTAATGAGTGCAAAGGAAATAGCTCATGTAGTGATACAGATATTGGCGGGTATAGATGCACCTGCAATAATGGTTATGAAGGAAACCCTTATATAGATCCAGGCTGCCACGGTATGTATATATATGTTTTCCACTTTAACTTTAATAAGATCCAAAAACTTTTAGTGACGGAAAGTATTTTGTTTTTACTAGACATCAATGAGTGCGAAGATAGAATCAACTTTCGTTGTTATGGGCAATGCGTTAATGAAGTACGGAGTTACAATTGTACATGTGGCCGTGGATATGCGGGCGATGCTAGAACACCTGATGGCTGTCAACCTGTTGGAAAGGGATCAAAATTTCCAGTCATGGTATTCACATCAGGTAACTCTTCTTATAAAATAGGCAAAGATCCAACAGGAAATTAATATAACTCAGATATTATACTAAGCTTGGTTTAAGAAATTTGACTTTATATTATCTAGAAGGTTTCAGTTGTCTTGGTATTTTTTATTTATATCTGGTATGATGGGTAGGAATGTATTCCTTATAACTAGGAGTCATATCGTATGCAGTTTTCTTTATTTTCAAGGGCCATCTTAGTCATAAATAAAATAAGTTTTCATTGTTATCACTTATCAGTGTGCTAATTTTCTGGTTCATCAGAAATAAAAAAATTCGGAGTCGTGTCTTCCAAAAACATATATTCCTTCTTTTCTGTTTTGATTCAATTGTGCCAACATCAGAAAACAAATAACTGCCTAAAGAAACAATCCCAAAGAAATACCTGGAGTCCTGGATTACTACAGACTGCTTGTACTTGAACTAACTGCCTGCTGCAACATTCACACAAACAATCATCTTCATGCTTAGAATTATTACCTTAACATTCCGAATCACCCCTTCTTGACATAGAAAATTAGAAACTCTTTCACCTTTTACACAGCAAGTTCTAATGGACCCTCATGAGTCTTGACCCACGGATGAAACATGCTAACAACACGTTAATTCTTACTTTGCAAAAGATTGAATATAACAGTGTGTGTGACATGGCAGAGCCTAGCAATATTATCTTGTGAATTGATCTTTACATGGACTAAATGCCTTGAATTGTTTTTCCTTTTAAAACCAGGTTAATTCACATTTTAGTTTTAGATAACTGCAAATAACTGAAAAGTTTTACTTTCTGTTCCACCTGTAGCGCTAGTGTTTGGTATGGTGGCGATATTATCTGGAATGATTGGGATATTCTTTGGCATAAGGAAGAGGAAGCTAATCAGGCTACGAGAAAAGTTCTTCCAGCAAAACGGTGGGTTTTTACTGAAACAAAAACTCAAGACACCAGGGACTAGTGAGGCGGTGATTATGTTTACCACTGAACAACTTCGAAAAGCAACTGACAATTATTCTGAGGAACGGATTATAGGTCGAGGCGGTTATGGTGTAGTATACAAAGGGATTTTGCCCAATAAAAGTGTCGTTGCAATAAAGAAGTCTAAAGTAGTGAATGAGGCCCAGACAGAACAGTTTATCAATGAGGTCATGATCCTTATACAAGTGATACAACGGAATGTGGTAAACCTTCTAGGTTGTTGTTTAGAAGAAGAGGTACCGGTACAAGTTTATGAGTTCATCTCCAATAACACACTTTTTTATCACATTCATCATAAAGTGGGTGGAATGAGTTGGTTATCATGGGAGAATCGGTTGAGAGTAGCTGTTGAAGCTGCTGGTGCACTTGCATACCTTCATTCGGAAACTATTATGCCAATCATACACAGAGATGTCAAGTCTACCAACATATTAATTGATGATAAATACACTGCCAAAATTGCAGATTTTGGTGTTTCAAGGTTAGTCCCATTAGATCACGATCAAGTCACTACTCTTGTTCAAGGCACACTAGGGTACCTTGATCTTGAATACTTTCACACAAGCCAACTAACTGACAAGAGTGATGTATATAGCTTTGGAGTGGTACTTGCAGAACTCATAACAGGGCAAAAACCCCTTTGTGCAAAAAGAACCAATGAAGAAAAGAATTTAGCAACATACTTTGTCAAGGCAGTGAAAGAAAACCGTCTCTTTGAAATTGTCGAACCAAGAATTTTACGAGAAGGAACTCTTGATCAGTTAGAAGTAATAGGTGACCTCGTAGAGAGATGTCTCAACTTACATGGAAATGATAGACCTAGTATGAAAGATGTTGCAATGGAGTTAGAGGGCTTGAAGAAGTTCAAAACTCATCCTTGGGGCCAACAACAATCACATGAAGAATCTAGAAGCTTAATCCTTGAAATTGAGCAATCTGATCTTTATGGTGTTCCATTAATCACATAGAATACACATGAGTGGGAATCTTTCTCAGGTGGTTCTAACATGACATTTCAGGAAAACACACCGCGTTAAGTTTCTTAGTGTAGAGTTGATTTTTTTAGAATCAAGGGTACCCTTTCCCATCAAATTATTAGCAGTATACCCATGTATCTTTTTGGGTTGTGCATAATGTGTGTGTGTATTTGTTGCGGGACAGTTTTTACAAACCAATATAACTTTTCAAGGTGCATAGACGCGAACAAGTTCATACGGAAAGTGATAATAAAGTTGATCATAAAACTACTTACGACGCTAGTTAACCATCATTGAAAAGAAGAATGAGAAGTAGTTTTATGATCAACTTTATTATGTCTTTCTATATGAGCTCGTGTGCTTCTATGCACCTTAAAAAGTTGTATTGGTTTGTAAAATACCATATATGGACTAAGTTGAAATGTACCTTAAAAAGTTGTATTGGTTTGTAAAATACCATATGCGGACTAAGTTGAAATGTACCTTAAAAAGTTGTATTGGTTTGTAAAATACCATATATGGACAAAGTTGAAATGGAGAGTAAATTACATTTTTCGTCCTTTTAAGTTTTAAGTAAATAATAGGATTTGTCGTTTGTGTTCACATTTTGTCACAATTTACATCTTTTCCAATTTCCATAATAGGTGTTATATATTTCTATTAATTATAGTAATATATGTGCATTGCACACGAGATAATTTAGTTATTTTATCCATATACTTAAGAGAGTTTATTAAATGAAAATAAAAATAACTAATACAAATAAACATTCTAACACCATCTCCATTTTCTAAATCAAGGCTTGTCAAAAACACTCAAAATCTTATCACAAGTGTCTCATCTAATTAAGAACAAGCATTCTCATCTCTCACACTAATCAAGTGCGATTCTCGAATGGACCGACTAAAGATCATTTGTGATTTCAGGGTAGTTAATTTCTTCAATGGATCATAACGAGCTTTTTTCGATGGAATGAAAAATGCAATATCATAGGTGATTTCAGGTGGCCGAAGTTAGTAGGGTGAGCAATGGTGGTTGAATAAGTTCTATGTGCGAGCCTAGAAACACCATGATCACCATCATAATTCCCGTGTAAAAAACACCATGGTCGCCACTCACTTTTCTCAGCCGCCAACCTCGCTTACCACTTAATCAAACCCTAACTCTCTAACCAACAATAACAACTTTATCGGTCCAAATCTTCATCATCTAAATCGACTATGGTGTTTCTAAACAGAGATGGGGCTTAATCTTTGTCCACTCCCTTTGAAATCAATTCTAGTGTTTTATTGGTTCAAATCTTCGTCTTCATCCTCTCCTATCAAATAGATCTGCCCAGATCTGTTTTGTTCAGTCGATTCAAATTATGAAGAGGGGGGGGGGGGGGTGATGACCGTCAGTTAAGTCATATAGAAGTCTAATCAATCTAGATAGCTAGGGTAAGTAAGGTATTGTATCCACGTGTAGCATGTGGTTAATTAGCGTTACACGTGTTTTTGATTATTTAAAGTAAATAATGAAACTTAATTAACTAAACTTTCCAACTCTAAACCCCTAATTTGATCAAGTTTGCTACTTTACAATTTAACAGTACCCGACCTATGATTATAGAGTTCCTTGTCCATTTTTAAGCATGATAAGATCTCCTTTTTAACTAAAGCGTATCTTTGAAGAACACGAGGTAGATCCGTGAGATATAGATGTTGTTTGATATTGATCCTTCATGCTTCTTTTATGAAATGATGAGATCTACATGTTTTTTATGTTCTTTCTTAAATCCGAGATATTTTCTAGATGAGAGATTGAGAGTTCGGAGGGTGTAATATTTTCTTGAAAAATGTCCTACCTCATAGCAAACTTTTCGATGCCACTAGGTTTTTTTGAGGGTGTAATTATGGTGAAGGGTTTGCATAGGTTATGGTCCTCAAAGGCCCACAAGCAAGCCTACAAGTCCACACTCCATGGTTACTACTATAGACTAACTAAGCAAATCCTTTTTATTTATTAGATATAATCAGATGTTACAACCGCTTTGATCGATCCATTAAGGTTTTGAGTCCTCATTTTTCTCCTTGTCGATTCATTTAGGCTTCGAATCCCCCGCTCGATCCACTTAGGTTTCGAGTCTTCGTTCTTCTCCCTGATCCACTTAAGCGCCGACTACCTTGCTCAATCCACTCAAGTTCCGAGTCTTCCTTCTTAGCTCACACAGAACCACTTTTCTCTTGGCTCACACAGAGCCCTTACGATTTTTTTCGTTCTCCGGATGTTGGGTAAATAGTTTCAAATTAGAGTCACATGTTATTTATAAATTATAAGTTATTAGAAACAAAAAATGGGGATTTGGAAAACAGTTGACGTATATATTTCGGTATGAAAATTGATCTAAATAAATGATCAATACTTTGGATGGATTCGTGACTTGATCAACCTAAAAGAAGCATACTATTGCGTTGGTTGATCTCAGATCTAGGATAGGTTCTACACTTATCGGATTCGTTTCTGCCCTCAATCAGATTCTTTAATCTCCATGATACTTTTCTATGAAACAGGTTGGAAATGAATGAGCATTCGATTGTTAGGCATGGGTCTTGTTTTTTGATTGTTATTCTTAATTTGGGTCTCGAAACCTTCACTTGCTTCGATTGGGAACTTATGATATTATATGATCAGATCTTGTTGAACACGAGAGAAACTCTTTTTCTTTATTAATCAAAGAAAGACAAATACAATGAAAAGAAAAACATACACAAAAACAATAAATATTAGCAACCCTTATATAAGCAACACTAAACTTAGGAACTAGAAAAGTAAAATTAGAAAACCTAAACGAACTCTAGCTCTAAATAAAATAACTTAAGCACCAAGAAATCATATTTGGTCCCTAAACTTTAGATCTCAATCATGACCGCCGTTTAATATCTTCCATACCATCCTAATACTTTTTGCATTAACCAATCAGGTCCTTCACATTCGTATTGTATCAAGTTTCACAAGAAACACAACATGTAGATACTACTATTAATTTGTGCTGAAAGAGTACTCATGATTCTCACAAATCAACACTAAAATAAGCAACCTAACGCGGTTTATTTTCTTGGAACATAGTATTAGAACTACCCGAGAAAGATTCCCACTCATTGGTATTATGTGGGATGTCGTAAAGATCACGTTGCTCAATTTCTAGGATTAGGCTTCTTGATTCTTCATGCATTTTTTGTTCACCCCAGGGATGAGTTTTGAATTTCTTTAAGCCCTCTAACTCCATTGCCACATCTTTCATAGTAGGTCTGTCATTTCCATGTAAGCTAAGACATCTTTTTACCAGACCACCTATTCCTTGTAACTGATCAATAGTTCCTTCTCGTAAAACTCGTCGGTCAACAATTTCAAGTATGCGATTATGTTTAACGGCCTTGACAAAGTATGTTGCTAAATTCTTTTCGTCATTGGTTCTTTCTACACAAAGGGGTTTTTGTCCTGTTATAAGTTCTGCAAGAACCACTCCAAAGCTATATACATCACTCTTGTCGGTTAGTTGGCTTGTGTGAAAGTACTCAGGATCAAGGTACCCAAGTGTACCTTGAACAAGAGTGGTGACTTGTTCGTGATCTAATGGTACTAACCTTGAAGCACCAAAATCGGCAATTTTTGCGGTGTAGTTGTCATCTAATAATATGTTAGCAGACTTGACATCTCTATGTATAATTGGCATAATAGTTTCTGAATGAAGGTAAGCAAGTGCACCGGCTACTTCAGCTGCTACTCTCAACCGATTATTCCATGATAGCCAACTCATTCCACCCACTCTATGATGAAGGTGATGGAAAAGAGTGTTATTCGAGATGAACTCATAAACTAATACGGGGACCTCTTCTTCCAAACAACAACCAAGTAGTTTTACCACGTTTCGTTGGATCACTTGTGTAAGAATCATGACTTCATTGATGAATTGTTCTGCCTGCGCCCCGTCCACTACTTTAGACTTCTTTATTGCAACAACACCTTTGTTGGGCAAAATTCCTTTATAAACTGTACCATAACCACCTCGGCCTATAATCCGCTCATCAGAATAGTTGTCGGTCGCTTTTCGAAGTTGTTTAGTGCTAAATATAGTCACTGCCTTGCTAGTCCCTGGTGCGTTTAGCTTTTGTTTCAAAAACACACCCCCATTTTGCTCGAAGAACTTTTCTCGTAAATTTATTAGCTTCCTCTTCTTTATCCCAAAGTATATCACAATCATTCCTAATAATAGTGCCACCATGCCAAACACTAGAGCTACAAGTGAAATAAAAGGAAAACTAGTTACTGGTAGTTATCTTAAACCACAAAGCAAATTAATCTGGTAATTTGAAAAAGAAATATGCCATGTAAAGATCAATCCACATGATAGTATCTTATCACACGAATTGTTATATTCAACATTTTACAAGGTAAAATTTAACATGTTGATACAAGTACATCAAGGTGTCAAGAGGGTGTGCCATATTATGTTTGAATTTTCAATGTAGAAAGTTAAACAAAATATATTTGGCTGGGTTTTTTATAAATGTTATCATGAAATCTGTCATCAAGAAAGTTATAAAGTCGTTCCGAAAGAAAGTGAAAGTTAAAGGGTGTTTCGTAAAAGAATCTAGAAGTAATTACGAAGTTATTTTTGGTATGCTTCTTTAGTATGGTTAGATTATTAAAGGCTATTTAGTACCCTCAACTATGTATCTTGTTTTACAAGATGCGTGTTTAGTATAAATAGAGAGTTAAGGTTATATTTTGTAGTGCCAAGAATTATAATAAACAAAAAGGAGTCGATCTTGGTTGAGATTAAATTTTGTGTCATTTTTCGTATGCCTGAATTTCCAACAATGGTATGAGTTTTGAGAGCTGAGTTTTTGAGAAAGGTAAGTAGTCCCTTTGGGCTACAGGGCCGAGAAGACATTGACCAAAGAAACTATGCATGAAGGTAGTCAAGAGATAAATATTGAAAAAAACAAAAAAAAAAGTAGTCAAGAGTCAAAATTAAAAAAAAGATGGTAATCAAGAACCAGATCTTAAAGACAGAATGCAAAAAGTAACCTGATCTTTGATGGTGGAGTCAGGACATGTAAGTTTAACGGCTACAGGGCCGAGAAAAAGTAACCTGATCTTTGATGGTGGAGTTAGGACATCAAATTTGATAATTTGATAGTGGAGTTAGGACATGTAAGTTTAACGGATTCTCAAGATAGATGGATTTGGAGTTTTGGGGATATGACAGACTTCACGGTTAAGGGTGTAAGGAAGGTTATTGACGACTTTATTCTTCCTTCGTGGGCTCGAAAGACAATATGGTTCAAATTTCTTCCTAGAAAAGTTAATATTTGTGCTTGGAGGGTGTTACTTAAGAGACTTCCTATGAGAATCAATATGGTGAGTAAGGGTATAGACATTCCGAGTTCTTTATGTCCTATCTGTAATGATCATGAGGAGTCTATTGACCATGTTTTCGGTATGTGCTCGGTGGCTAATCGGATTTGGGGCCTTCTTGCTTCTTGGCTTGGCCTACCGTTGTCTTCCTCTTTGGTTCCGATTGAGCTGATGTCTTGGTGGGACACTTTAAGAGTCCAAACTCATAAGAAAGATATGATCGGGATGATTATATTTGTCACTTGGTGGATTATTTAGAGATTCAGAATGACTTGGTATTTGAGAAGAATCGGCATAACAAAGAAACGATATTTGATGAAATTTTAAATTTCTCGTTTTTATGGTATAGTAGCAGAAATCGTAAATGTAATATTTCTAGGATCGAGTGGCTTAAGAACCCTCTATTGTATTTGTAATGTTTTTTGCTTTTTTGTTCTAGCTACTTGCTAGGACTGTTTTTATTTATTTTTATAAAATACCGCCTTTTCAAAAAAAAAAGTAACCTGATCTTTGACTAATAGTAAGAGAAAGGAATAAGAAACATTTATTTTTGTTATCAAGAAAGAAGAATGAAAGAAAGAAATATATAAAGAAGAGAAGCAAACAAGACGAAAGAAAGAAAGAAAAGTAGAGAAGCAAATAAGAATATAGCTTAAAGAAAGAAAGTCAAGCAAGAAATATAGAGATCAAAGAAATAACAAACGGAGAAAAACAAGAAATCAAGAAGAAGCGAGAAGAATGAGTAACAAGCAAGAAGAAATAATGATTATGACGCATGTGGTTTTAAAATAATGGGTCGACTCTACGACCAAGAGGAATTGGAAGCTAATTATGAAATGAACACATTGCTCTAAAAGAAAGTGAAATTAAGTTAAAGGGGTGTTTCGTTAAAAAGTACGTCTAGAATTGTTTATTATGTTTATTTGGTATTGTAAGATTATTTAGTATCCTGAAATAGATTTTCTTGCTTTGCAAGATATGTGTTTAGTATAATTAATAAAGAGCTAGGTTTATTGTTATGTAGTGGAGCAAGAATTATTATAATAAATAGAAAAGAGTCGTTGATTGAAACCAAATTCCGTAAAATGTGTGATTTTGCCACCTATTGTAACTTATAAAAAATAAATAAATAAATTAAAATGGGAAGAATTACCTAATGTGAATGCCGTGATTGGGAATTTTGAGCCATTTGCAAGAGGTTGACAACCATCTTGTTTTGTAGCGTCACCAATGTGTCCTTCCCAACATGTACAAATGTAACTCGCTTCTGTATTAATGCATTGCCCATAACAACGGATGTTGCTGGTTTCCTTGCACTCATCAATGTCTAGTAGAGAAAAAAGACAATTTAATGCAAGTTTGGGTTGGGTCAAATAAAACAACATATAAGGAAAGTTGAATATTAATAATTCAACAAGCAATCAGTGGTGAATGTTAATCTCAACTAGTGTTCTGACTATTAGGCTACTAGGTTAGTTACCCGTATAGTATACGGGTTAGAATAAGTAATTTTTTAAATAATAATATAATGTGAAATACAAAAAAATGTATCACATATATAAAATCTCAACTAGTGTTCTGACTATTAGGCTACTAGGTTAGTTACCCGTGTAGTATACGGGTTAGAATAAGTAATTTTTTAAATAATAACATAATGTGAAATACAAAAAAATGTATCACATATATAAAGATATATTATACGGTAAAAAAGTTACACATTACGCAATTTGAAAATAAAAAGTTGTTAGAAAATTCATAAATAATAAATTATTTCTTTGTTAGTTTTTATATCAAAACTTAGTTGTAAATGGTTACTTTTTTAAACCAACTCGTGGACCAAAACTCATTCTAATCTTAAACTGTTTTGACATGAACAATGTTTGAAACTTTAACCGGTTAAGGAAACCCACCCGTTTCGTATTGATTACTTATAAAAATATAATATTAATAACTAATGCAATATATTTTATATTAAATAAATTAACATATTTATGATGATATTAATTCTTTTATATTATGATGGATTTATTAAAAATTCAAAATGAAATATTAAAAAGAGAAATGTAACTAATATGAGAGAGATGAGGGAAAATTTTGTAAAGATTAATTTTATGATGACATGTGACATTTAAAAGTTTTATTTATTAAATAGTATAGATTAGGCTAAGGATAATAGGACTTGGTTGAGCCCCAAGTGATCCAATCAAAACCCGACACGTAGGCGATGACATGGCCCTGGATCAAAACCCACTGGGGCTTGATGACCACCCCCAAGTATTTAATCCACCCCATGCTTAAAGGCTTGTTCAAGCCCCGTGGTCCTGACCACTTGGGCCGTCCACGCCCCAATTCACTTGTAGTGGTGTGCGCCAACCACCTGCATCAACCCCCCCCCCCCCCCCCAACCCTTGTCCTTAGTAGTTTCAACTTCTAATTTTATTACCGATAACAATCTCAATCATACAAACCTTTAACTCTGTTTATTTTTTTATTACATGGCACATGATTGATTTGATGAAAATATCCCTATTTTAAAATACTACTCCATAAAAAATGTCTTTTATATTTAGAAAATAAAGATTTAATATCATTATTGTGTGCCAACATTCTATCGAGCCGCTCCCTCGCCGACCTGCCACCACCGCAAGCCACCCTCCTGGTGATACATGATTCAACCGGCTGGCGCCCACCTAACTTCACGATTACAACCCGACCCCAATCTTTAAATACGAATTATGAAAGAATCAGCAAGAAATGTAGGATGAATAATCAAGGATTTCAAGCAATAATTCAGATTACAAATGGGAAACCGAGCGCGATGGTTGGCGGCAGTTCCGGCCGGCAACGAGAACAAGTGTCGGAATTGGCAACTTTGGTGGTTGTTATGTCGCTGGAAGACCTGCAACTGTGGTGTTCAGTTGGGGTAGACGAAGGAGGGTGGTGTGAAGAAGGATGAAGTGGGTGGTTGGCGAAGGTTTGTTCATTTATCTCCGGCCACCTCGTTTTTCAGATTTCCGGCGAGTTTGAGGTTGACCGGAGTGGTGTAGTAGTGGTGACGGCATATCTGATTTCCGGCGAGTTTGTCGGAGAACACCATCGGTTTGGCGGAGAGGAAGGGCGTTGTTCTAGAAAGTATGGTAGGCGGGTCCCACTTTATTTTGATATTTCTTTAATTATAATTATTTTAGTAAAAACAATCATGCAAAGTAACTAAAAAAACCGTTGTCATGTAATCGCGACGTCATGCGCCAAATCAACAAACTTAATGATTAATTATTTCTTGGGCTGGGACTGTTATGAGTAACAAAATTGAAAGTTAGGATTACCACCGGTTAAATAGTTAATTGTTAAAAGTCAAAAATTTAAATTTTTAGAATCCAATTTCCCTTAATAATTTGAATAATCAAAGTCTAGTTTTTCTATCATTAATGTTAAAAAAATCCATATTCCTTTTACTACACAAATAGTCAAAGGTACCAAAATGCAATCGTATAATTCCATCACTTTTAGCACCGCTAGCCCCGGTTGAAACAAACACACATTTAGGTGATGTTTGTTTTTTAAAAGATAAAATATTTATATTTTTGGAATTAAGTTTGAAAAATTGTTTATGGCTTTTAAAAAAGCCATTTTAAAAAGTCAGGATTTGAGGTTTTTAGAAAACTGTTTTTTAACCTTTTCAAAAAGCTAAAATAAAATGTTTTTTTGTGATTGCCAGACACCATTTTACTTATTGGCTTTTTGAAAAGTGTTTTCAAACTCAATCCCAAACATGCTCATAGTTTGCGAACCACAGACATATATAGCAAAAAAAGGTTGACCAAACATTTACAGACTGCAATAAGAAAATTATTTGTTTTTTAACGTCTACAGACTGCTAAAATTAAACAATATAAATTTTACATAATTTAAAATTTAACCGCTAATTTTTTTTTCAAGAAAACAAAATTTGAGAGACGCTCACCAGATTTACAAGAATTAAATACTATTTTCCCCTAAAATTTAAAAAAAAACAAAAAAAAAACAAAGAAAAACCTTGTTTCAAGGAATTTGGAATTTGGGGAATACCGAGATACCATCAAAGATTTGAATTGAAACCTCTAAAAATGTTGAAAAACAATCAAAACCCACCAATTATTTGATCTTTTAACACATCAAGAAATAATTTTCCCAAATATTAGAATCAAAATACCATTTTTTCAGAAATAAAGATGAATCTGAAACAAATTTTTAAAAACATCCATGTAAAATTAAATCTTGAAAACAATAAATTTCACCATTAAATGCATAATAATAATTAAAAAAAACATTAGCCGCTAACTTGAGGTAGGGAAGGGGGCAGAGGTGCGGCGCGGAGGGCGGTGGTGGCGTGGGGTGGCTAGCGGAGGCAGGGAGAGGGGCGTCGGAGGTGTGACGATGGAGAGAAAAGAGGGGGTGGAGGGGTTGCTAGGGTTTGATGAAAACATTTGATGAAAACATTTGATGAAAAAGATTTGATGAAAATGATATGATATGAGATGGGAAGAGGTTGGAAGATAAAAGAAACTCATGGTCCAAATCTGTATCATGAAGAGAGCGCACATATATTTTTAATGAAATGTATTCCGAAAAATAAACAAACTACAGACCTAAACGTCTAAGTGTGTCATATAAAAGATGTCAAAAAAAACCTTTTATAAAAAAACAATCACCCTCTCTTCTAAAAGCTAAAAGTTGAAAACATAATTAGATGCAAACGTACCCTGGCAGCCTGGATCTAGATAAGGATTTCCTTCATACCCGTCTTTGCATTTGCAGCGATACCCACCGATATATGTGTCAATGCATGAACTATTTCCCTTGCACTCATTAGCCTCTCTGCAAGTACGGTTGCTTTCGATTACCCATTCCAGCAGTGTTGGGACGATGGGCTCCCTGGTATTATACTGGGAAGAATTAGATAAATCTGGTAGACCATCAAACTGAAAAGTTTCGTCGCTAAGAAAAGCAAAGCTGCAAGGATTGAAGGACGCAACACTTGTGTGGTTGTCTACAGACCCAGATTCAGCTTGAAAAACTTTGACTCCCCCTGGTATAGATGTCTGGCCACAGCCGATTCCTCTGCAGTCGCCATCAAGCACATCTTTTGCTTTGTCGCACATCCCAAAACAGCCAGCAGCGAAGCGATCAGCCTCGCTAGCTATCACGGCAAAATCACTGCATCCAATGACCGTGAGGTTGTTCTTTTCAGAGAAAATAAAAGGCGTCGTTTCTAAGTTAAACCATCTAGAAAAGTTTGCAGTTAGATTTCCAAACTGGTAACATTTTGAAGCAACATAACTGGTGACTGACATCTTATGATCTGAAATATTGTGTATTTGAATGTGATCTAGTGATGTATTAATGAATAGCCTCGGTGGGTCGTAACTTGAGTTGCAGATGAGGTCAAACGTAGGGTCTTTGGAACAACCCGAGCCTACACCAATACCAAAAGGGTAAGCAACTGTCAAATTGCCGCATCGATTTGGGCAGTTTGGCTTTGCTATGTTCCCAGTTGCACTTTGGGGTAAGGCCATATTCAATGGTAAACTATTAAACAAAACAAGTGTGAAAAGAAGAAGCATGTTGTGTTTTTTATGCTATTAAACACTTTTTATGCACGGGTTTGGTTGGGGTTTTAGTGAATGAAACTATTTATAGAGCGAACAGTGTTAAGTTCAAGTGGGTACATAATTAACTTTTAAAAGTAAACAAAACCTCCTTTCGGAATAACAAGATTTTAAATTAAATGTTATACGGAGTATACATTCTAAAAAACTCAAGGAATAAGAAACAGTTAAAAATACACAAGCATTATAACTTTTTTTTTTAATTACCGAACCTGTTAATGGACATAACCGTTATGACAAATGGTAAGATGTGGTTTGCGGCCAATTGTGGAAAGCACCCCGAGTCTAACGTGAACAGTTTTGCCTAAGTTATTTTTATTGTAAAAATGGTAATATTTGAATTATATAATTCATGTATATATTAATTCACTTAATTTATTCAAGCTCTCAATTTATTATTATTATTATTATTATTATTATTATTATTATTATTATTATTATTATTATTATTATTATTATTTGCTATACTTAGCTCTTAAAATTAATGAAATATGCTATAGAATTTTAGCCATTGAAAAATATATTGATATTCCCTAGTCAAGTATTCTCACATTTTATTTCTCTCTTTATTAAGAAGTAGAACTACATTTTGGTGAATTTCTGTAAACGATTATCTTTGGATATCTGATAGTCGTGTAAACACTATCAGATCAAAATTATTTGTGGTTTTCAAATATTTTTGACCGAATGAAACTCAGAATTATATGAGCAAGAATCAAGTATGGATTTTTGTATGTTATGATGAACCAGAAAAACTTTGTATGATCAAGATTACGTTATATTAGGGTTTTCTGGGATAATATCATAACTACTTTGCAGTTATCGTAACTGAAAATATGCTCATGTTTTGTTATTAAACGTTGTAACAAAATTAATTAATAAATTAATTTTATAATACGTTTTTAATAAAGAAACATACGTTTTTAATATAGCCAGGGGCGCTGCCCCTTGGACCCTGCCAGAGGCTGCCGCCCCTTGGACCTTGTTACCAGGGGCGTTGTCCCCGGACCCCCGCCAAGAGGGCGTTGCCCCCTTGGAACCCCATGACTTAGGGGATTCGCCTCTAAGTTCTAATTATAATAAGATTAAATAAGTGTGCACCTAGCACCCCGCTTATTTAGATTCATATTACAATTAACTTGATTAACAAATTAATCCCAAATTATACTAAAATCATTAACACTACATAAAAAAAACATTTTAATTTTAATTCAAAAATATAGTAATATTATAAATTGTCGATATCTTGATTCTTGAAGACTATAAAGTCAACAATATGTACAAGGTGCGAATGACATCTATGGATATTTTCATTGATGTTCGAAAATATGTATGCCCTTCGCTATCTCAAATACGTATAAAACAAAAGTTTGAAATTTCCTCCGGTATACGCGTATAATGGAAAAGTAATCTTATTTGGAAAATTTCAAGTGAGCACTAAATAATGAAATATCATAAACTTACACTTTCACATTGGATTTGCCATTTGTTACATTCACATGACATTTTAAATCTAACAAATAAAATCTTTAAACTCTTCAAAGAACTTCAAATCGTTCATAAAAAAAAATCAAATAATAGTGATTAAATTACAAAACGGTGAAGTAATAAATTAATAACAGTAGATTATAAATTTATAAGAAGCAAAACAAAAAAAATCAAATGAAATTAAGGAGGGTGAGATGACTGAGGATTTATTTTAAAAAGTCAACAAATTTCAGGTCACCTAAGTTAAAATGTTTGTCTATAAGGGTACAACAGACGAATCATAAGTACTTCATGGATTAACAAGCACCCATAACTATACCAGAAACAAAAGCGTGCATAATGAAAAAAAAACAAAAAACCGGAAATTCTTGCGAGTGTGTAATTTTGACTGCATGAACCTTTTTTTTTTTTTTCATATTTCAATCAAAGCATATGTGCCTTGTATTTGCAATAGAATATGAACATCAAGAGTTTGATCTTAATGGAATAAATGATTTGAATTAACTTTGTATAACTAGTGAGTTATTATTTTGGAACTTGAATAGATACAGACGGTTCAGTTGGTCGCAACTTGCTTCCAAGCCATACAGACGTGCACCGCAACTAAACCCACAAACCACTAGTCAGAAATATTAACGGCGGGTCTTAAGTGGCTCGTGACAAGCAATTCAACGTGTGCTATCAAAAATATTAACTTTGTATAACTGGTGAGTTATTATTTCGGAACTTGAATAGATACAGACTGTTCAGTTGGTCGCAACTTGCTTCCAAGCCACACAGATGTGCACCACAACTAGACCCGGAAACCACGAGTCAAAAATATTAATGTCACACCCCAACCTAAGGCGGAAATGCCGGGGCGTGAGCTGATTATTTACAGCTTTCAAGGTACTAACATGCAATATTAAATGTGACCATATCTATTAATTTTAATTAAATAATTCAAAGTACATGATTCCAAAAATAGAACAAGTAATGACAAAATAAAATTAAAGTTCTTGTTTCTTCTGTTAACATGCAATCCTAAGTATCTTCAAACAACTTGGTAACACCATAACACACGGTAAGCTACATATGTGTTAAAAATACAATAATTTTGTCAACACTATGTTGAGTGAGTATAACACCAGATTTAAGACACAATAATAATATTAATAATAAATAAAAATGCAAACCGTTCCTGTAGGATAAACAGTTAAGCCATAACACATAAACAATCAATCAAACCATAAAGATAGGGTTCAACCAATTCCACACAAATGGACATTGATTACCAAGCTAGGACTAAGTCGTTGCCATAAAAATGGACATCGGCTGCCAAAGATAGTCGTATGATCATATTATAAATGAGGAACTTTGATGTGTGTGTAATATATATGTTGTTATTAAATATTTTTCACACTTTGTCGGGTTTTAAAATTGGGTTTTCACTTAAACTTAATAAAACACACAAATGGCAAGTGTACCAATCGTGTAAGTAATATAGTCGCGGTAAGAACCGAGTATCAATCCGTGGACATGTAAATTTCAATATTAAATCCTTGCATTTTAAAATAACCGTAAGAAATATCTTAAAAGTTTTAGTTTTTTTAAAAGTAATTTTTAAAGTGACTTATAACAATAATATAAAGCAAGCAAAAATATGATAAAGGAAAGATTCAAGATTTAAAAGCTATCACCTTAACTTTAGAATCCACTTGACTTTTTATGATGGTAAACTCAAATATATGGCAAATTCACTATTTTAATTTGTTTATGGAAAAGAGTAGTCACTAGTTATAGATAACTATTCATTTGATTTTTTGGAAAAACAGTATAAATTATACAAACTAATCACCTCAAATCATAATTGTAAGTGAACCTTTATGTTGAAATTTAAGGATATAGATTATCATTCAATTACGAAACTCAAATCTAACAACCGTTTGGAAAGATTACATGAAAAACACCTAATCCACCTATGGTTGATTAAATTAGAAAAAGTTCAAGTATTCCTTTAATTTATGAATTTTCAACCCAAGTGTAATATCAAAATAGTTGTGTTAACAAAATACTTATATTACTTAACAAGAATATCAATTCATAACAAATGTTCAATCTTTTCAAATCTAAACATGAGGATATGTGTTTAACCAATTTTCATGTTAATATGCAAGAATTATTTTAACTATTTCTAGATTAAAAGTTATAAAGTTGCAAGAACAACATTTATAAATAAATGATAAAATCAAGAGTCTTTCAACATAACAAGACATACCATTTATAATTCTTGTATATTAATTTTAATTGTTTAAACACAATATTTTATCATAGGATAACCAAGAATTAATCATTATTTCAACATAAAATTACCATTTATTATTTCAAACCATCAAAAGTTATCAAGTTTCATCATAAGTTAAGGTGATATGAAAAGTTTAGCTCATGATAATAATGAAATATACATCAAAATAAAAGAACGAAGCATTCATAATTAACTTTAAGATAATCTAACCCAAGAACCAAGCTAGATGATTATGTGAATGCTAGAACCCCTTCTTGATGTTGTATGGATCTTCAAGAGCTTCTTCTTGCCTTCAATCTTCTGGAAATATGGTGATAAGGGAGTGTTTTTGTGTATGTAATTCGGTGTGTATAGAAGAGAACACAAAAGGCCAATTTATAGACAAACTGATGCATGAGGCACAGGGTATGCCAAATTCGGCACAGCCCATGCTGGTCCCCAAATCTCTGACAGAATATCTCTTGTACTTGAAGCATGTGCACACATTTGACCATCGGGGTGTGCCAATTCAAGAATGGGCTGTGTGAACCCTAGTTGGTATACAATAGTACTTTTTGCTTCCATCATGTTAGGCATCCGGCTGTGCCAAAGTGGGCACATGGCTGTGCTTGACCTTGCTAGATGACAAATTGTACTTTTCTTTTTGTTATGTAGACACCAGGTTGTGCCTGAATGAGCGTACGGTTGTGCCTGACTAAGAATTGGGCTGTGTCTTCCTGGGCATGGGACATGCTTAGCGCTGGAAGTTCATTTCATCGCCGTTTCTTCTAGAAAATTGCTCGTTTCTCTTTTATTAGCTCGTTTATCCCTGGAAATTCAAATTAAACAAGTTAAGTATCAATTCTAACTAAAATTCCCAAGAAATACCATAAATTGGAGCGTATTTGATGTATAAAAGATGTATAATTTTGTGTACATCAAACTTCTTCAAAATGCGCTCAAATAAAGCAAGTAACAAATAACAAGTTAGGCAAATTGATATACACACAAGGATAAACAGTTGCGGTTTAATACTATATAATATCAAAATAGCTAGTAGGCATATGTCCTCAAAACAGTAAAAATGAGTAAAAAGAGGGGTGTGAAATACTCACCTTATTAGACGAGCAAACTAAAATAATAAAATAATAAGAATGAAGACAGCGATTCACACGTTGACAATATAGCCTGTAATAATGATGGATTGATCAAGAACGGCACAATGACCCGTCGGCACTAACGAGATGAGAAACAACGTATATGAAGGTCACCGAAATCAAATTGGTATTGGGGGTTTTATTGGCAATGTATTAAGGGTTCGATCTCCACGTTAAATTTAATTTCTATGATCGTTTATATGTATTTCGCATTAGGTTTAAGGTCGGTTTGTTTAATACAAGAAAGCAGAATCTCCTTGATTGAATTAACGTAATTAGAGCGTAGGTGTGGACGAAATAAGTAAGATTAACAAACTATTTGATTCAATTTCCAAATTGGGAACGAGTATTATGGTCCAAGACTTCACAATTGTTGATCGGGTTTGAATGTGGGCATATGGGTCGCGTTCTAAGGGCTGGTTGAACCGGGTTGATAATAATAATAATAAGTTAATCAAATTTTAATTTTAGACCCCCAGGTTTAAAGATGGAAACATAACTGGGTAACATTTCAACTTTAGGGTGAAAATTGCCAAACTTTGAAAGTTATATACATATATTACATAAATTATTAAATAATAACATATTTACAAATAATTAACTCGATAATTGCGATAAAATTTCCCGAACATCAAGATGGGTCGGGTATTTAATTAACTCGATTATTTCGAGTCTTCGTTCTTCTCCCTATCGATCCACTTAAGCTTCGACTGCCTTGCTCAATCCACTCAAGTTCGGAGTCTTCCTTCTTGGCTCACACAGAACCTCTTTTCTCTTGGCTCACACAGAGCCTTTTCGATGGTTTTTGTTCTTCGGCTATTGGGTATTTAGTTTCAAATTAGAGTCACATGTTATTTATAAGTTATTAGAAATAAAAAATGGGGATTTGGAAAACAGTTGATGTATATATTTCGGTATGAAAATTGATCTAAATAAATTATCGTTGTACTTTGGATGGATTCGTTGATCAACGTAAAAGAACCATGCTATTGCGTTGGTTGATCTCAGATCTGGGATAGGTTCTACACTTCAATCGGAATCGTTCTTTCCGTCTATCAGATTCTGTAATCTCCATGATACTTTTCTGTGAAACAGGTTGGAAATGAAGGAGCATTCGATCGTTAGGCCCGGGTCTTGTTTTTTATTGTTATTCTTAATTGGGTCTAGAAACCTTCACTTGCTTCGATTGGGAACTTATGATATTCTATGATCAGATCTTCTTGAACATGACTGAAACTCTTTTTCTTTATTAATCAAAGAAAGACTAATACAATGAAAAGAAAAACATACACAAAAACATTAAATATTAGCAACCCTTATATAAGCAACAGTAAACATAGGAACTAGAAAACTAAAATTAGAAAACCTAAACGAACTCTAGCTCTAAATAAAATAACTTAAGCACCACGAAATCATATTTGGTCCCTAAACTTTAGATCTCAATCATGACCGCCTTTTAATATCTTCCATACCATCCTAATACTTTTTGCATTAACCAATCAGGTCCTTTACATTCGTATTGTATCAAGTTTCACAAGAAACACAACATGTAGATACTACTAATAATTTGTGCTGAAAGAGTACTCATGATTCTCACAAATCAACACTAAAATAAGCAACCTAACGCGGTTTATTTTCTTGGAACATAGTATTAGAACTACCCGAGAAAGATTCCCACTCATTGGTATTATGTGGGATGTCGTAAAGATCACGTTGCTCAATTTCTAGGATTAGGCTTCTTGATTCTTCATGCATTTTTTGTTCACCCCAGGGATGAGTTTTGAATTTCTTTAAGCCCTCTAACTCCATTGCCACATCTTTCATAGTAGGTCTGTCATTTCCATGTAAGCTAAGACATCTTTTTACCAGATCACCTATTCCTTGTAACTGATCAACAGTTCCTTCTCGTAAAACTCGTCGGTCAACAATTTCAAGTATGCGATTATGTTTAACGGCCTTGACAAAGTATGTTGCTAAATTCTTTTCGTCATTGGTTCTTTCTACACAAAGGGGTTTTTGTCCTGTTATAAGTTCTGCAAGAACCACTCCAAAGCTATATACATCACTCTTGTCGGTTAGTTGGCTTGTGTGAAAGTACTCAGGATCAAGGTACCCAAGTGTACCTTGAACAAGAGTGGTGACTTGTTCGTGATCTAATGGTACTAACCTTGAAGCACCAAAATCGGCAATTTTTGCGGTGTAGTTGTCATCTAATAATATGTTAGCAGACTTGACATCTCTATGTATAATTGGCATAATAGTTTCTGAATGAAGGTAAGCAAGTGCACCGGCTACTTCAGCTGCTACTCTCAACCGATTATTCCATGATAGCCAACTCATTCCACCCACTCTATGATGAAGGTGATGGAAAAGAGTGTTATTCGAGATGAACTCATAAACTAATACGGGGACCTCTTCTTCCAAACAACAACCAAGTAGTTTTACCACGTTTCGTTGGATCACTTGTGTAAGAATCATGACTTCATTGATGAATTGTTCTGCCTGCGCCCCGTCCACTACTTTAGACTTCTTTATTGCAACAACACCTTTGTTGGGCAAAATTCCTTTATAAACTGTACCATAACCACCTCGGCCTATAATCCGCTCATCAGAATAGTTGTCGGTCGCTTTTCGAAGTTGTTTAGTGCTAAATATAGTCACTGCCTTGCTAGTCCCTGGTGCGTTTAGCTTTTGTTTCAAAAACACACCCCCATTTTGCTCGAAGAACTTTTCTCGTAAATTTATTAGCTTCCTCTTCTTTATCCCAAAGTATATCACAATCATTCCTGATAATATTGCCACCAAGCCAAATACTAAAGCTGCAAGTGAAATAAAAGGAGAACTAGTTATTGGCAGTTATCTTAAACCAAAACGCAAATTAATATAGTAATTTGAGAAAGAAATTTGTCATGTAAAGATCAGTCCACATGACAATATCTTAGGACACATTATTATATTCATATTTTGTTTGGATTTTCTATGTAAAAAGTGAAACAAATTGTATTTGACCGAGAATTTTATTGAAAGTTAATTATGAAACAGGCATCAAGAAAGTTAAAAAGGTCGTTCTGACAGAAAGTAAAACTAAGAGGGTGTTTAGTAAAAGAATTTAGAATTATTTAGTAAGTTTATTATGATATGTTTCTTTAATATTGTAAGATTATTCAATGTTATTTAGGCTCAGTTGTGGACATGTTACCGCCACCACCATCCTCTGTTGCGAACCCCACAACGGGTGCCGCTAGCGAGCCCACGCCAGCCCACTGGCTTGGGCTAAAGTGACCGTTGGACATTGCGATGTGTTATTTTTGACCGTTGGTTTGGTAAAATAAAAAAAAACTTTTCTTTTAATTATTAACCTTTATAAACCCTCATAATTCCCTTTAACAAATTACCAACATTCTTAACTCTCTCTACACTACATCAAAAACAATATATTCCAAATTCCCATCTACATTATATAAAAAGTATGGATCAATATGGTAGTTGCTATCGACCGGAAATGCCGTATGGTCAAGACGACGATGCGGTGTTTGACGCTACTGAGATGGAACAAACTTGAGTCAAATGCAACCACCGTCTCCCGACTTTTTTGTTCCGGAGAAACAAGAGGCTCGTACCCAGGCCGCTAAGGGCAAATGAGCCAAAAAAAGAACCAAGGAGGGGCGGGAGGCTCGAGCCTAGCGGCCGAGGAACTCGTTCCAAAAAGAAAAACAACTCATTGGACAAAAGATGAGAAAAAGGCTTTGTGTCGTGCCTGGGTTGAAATATCCGAAGATCGAAAAGCATGTTTTTTTAAAAGTTTATTTATTTTTGTTTTGTTTCGGATAAAAGTTTAAAAATATGTTTGTGAGTTATCTTTATTTAATTGTAGCGGGCTATCAAAGGCATTGTGTATTTTGGGCAAAAGTGAAGGAGTTTTTCTATAGATTGATGGGAAGTATGGATCGTACCGACAATATGATATCGCGGAGATGGTCCGAAACTCACAAATACGTCGGACTTTTTACAAATTTGTATAATAGAAACAGTCGTCGAATGCGACCGAGCGATAACGATGATCTTCATGTCTACAGATTCACATGCGACGAGTGGAAAGGCGAAGTTTTCAACAAGTACGGAACGGTAAAAACGTGGGACAAGGACGAGTTGTGGCAAATACTCAAGTCGTGCTCGAAATGGATCGAGTTAGTTACACCGGACATTAATGGTGGCTCAATGCAAAAGCGTAATTAATCTTAAAAGTTAAAATAGTATATTAATATTTTAGCTAAACGTTTATAAATTAAACTAACAGTTGAAAATCATCACGTTATTAATCTTAAAAGTTAATATATGTTACAACAATAATGCATGTAATCTCAAATTCAACGTTCATATATTCTGAATTTCTTTTAATAAAACGTGAAATAAAAACGTGAGATGGTGTAGGTCACGGAAACTGTTGCTTGGTGTGTTTGGTGGTTGGGGTGTCGTCTAGGAAGAAAAATAATAAAGAATTGAAGGCACCCCTGGATTTTGATAACTGCCGCAATCTTTGGAGTTAGCAAGAAGACAGACGACAATTATTGGAGCATGGGTTCATATTAGGCTCGTTGAAGCGTTTGGGTATCATTACTAGTAGTTATATATATATATATATATTTAAGAACTCTTGAACATGTTGAATACACTTGATTTTGATTGTTCTTGTGTTTTTATTACTATTAAGAGAGGCTAAACTTGTGAGAACACTCTAGGTTATGGTTGAATGATGATTGTTTGATGAGCTTTTGGTCATTTTTAATGAACATGTGTTGAGTTTTAAATGTAAAGTTTTGATTTCTATTGTATGGTTTCGTGGTATACTACTTTGTATGATAATATTTTGTTCTTATTTAAACCCCCGTGTGATCTTGTGTTGCATGATATAGTTTCGTGTCGGTTTAGGGTTGCATGTCTTACCGTTTACTAGGTGTTTTCGGTTGTTTATGATCTAGCTAGACATAGGGTTTATTTGGTCAACTTTGTCTAACACGGTAGTCCACCTCTTTTTAGTCCTACCCGGATAATTAGAGTCGGTTTGTCCTTTTGCTTAGCCGTTTTAGGTTGACCGTTGCGAGACACAGATCGAATCATCTTTATTAGGTTAGGTTGAATTGTAAGTCGAGCTACCAAGTGATTTAAATTGAATTATCTCTATTTCCCTAGATTTGTTATGAGTATGAGTCTTAAAGGAAATCATGACATTGAGACCTACCCGGAGATTTGTCATTAGGATACGTTAAATTTTCACCGGTATTTATTAAGTGTTTTCTAGAGTTGCTTAGGGGTTTATTAGTGAGACCTACCCGGATATCTAGTTGCCCTTCGTATCTTTACTTTACCTATTTTTAGAACCCGGTTATACATGTTCGTTAATATCCGAGGCTCATTGATCATCATTAGGATACCCAACCTAGGTGGTTCCTCTTCATCATATTTGAGAGCTCCGTTAGTGCCGTTAAGTCTTCCAGTTAGTTTCGTTAAGTTAAGTTAGTTTAAATTAATTAAAATAAAATAAAAAATATTAAAACCAATTAAAAATCTTTCAGGGCAGGACTTAGTTAGGGTTTAGTATCCGAGCCACCTCTAGTGTCCTTGAGTTCGATACTCGAACTTCCTTTCTCTTTGCTACACGCAACCGGTACACTTGCTGGTTGTGTGAACTAGGTTAGGTTGTTTGGTTTTAAAGCTTCGTTGCGATTCGTGTTTATTTTATAACTATAATTTTGCACATCATTAAGTATAGTCATGATTTTTTTCTATCAATCTATCTATTAAGCAAATAAATGGCAGTTCTGTCTATCAATATGTATGGTCTTGGATCAATAATGATCTTTCTTTAGAATTCAGATACTTGATCGATCCACTTCTATTATATCAATATTAATCACCAATGTTGGAATTATGGTTCTTATTTATAGTGATAATTATATGTCTCATGATCAGAATACTTGAGATTTTTTGCTTATATGAGTTTTTTCAGTACTTCCATGTTCAGATTAGTTACTAGTTTAAATTTGATACAAATTTATATATTTTGGGAATTGGTTGGAACGTGTTCATATCTATTAATAGGATTTTGGTTCACACGGCCTATTGCAGCAAAGGCTTGTCAAAAAGCATTTGTAACTAATCGTGTTGGTGATTTGGTTTATTATTAGGCATTTTAGAGTTTTATTGGATAACGGGGAGTTTCGTATTCCGTAATTTATTCCAAATATTAAATAACTTGATTTCTAGTAATGAAGTCAATTTTGTGTTTGTTACTTTGTGCGTTGTTCTATTATTTGCCGGTGCGATTGCCAAATCTGCACAATTTCCCTTTCATGTATGGTTACCTGATGTAATGGACGGGCCGACTCCAATTTCGGTCCTTATACATGCTGCTACGATGGTCGTTGCGGGAAATTTTCTTCCCTGCCCTATTATTTTTTTAACACTTAGTCAACGTTTGACTTAATAGCCGGGTTCAAATTGCACGGGTTTGCAGACGTTTGGGAGCCAAATGCAAAAAATCCACCACAGGGGTTCATCCTGTGTTTTGTTGTTGACCACAGACATGTAAATTGCATTTACTTCAAAGAAGAGAAGAGAAGAGAAGCAAACAAGAAGATAGAAAAATGAAAGACAAAAATAAGAAAGAATAGAAGCAAACAAAAAGATAGAAAGAGAAAGAAAGAAAGCAAAAGCAAGAAAGATAGAGATCAAATAAAGAAATAAAAAAAGAAGAAGAAAAAACAAGAAATCAATAAGAAACTATAAGAATGAATAATGAGCAAGAAGAAAGAATGATTATGACCCATGAGGCTCGATCAGGTAAAAGTGCAAGATAATGGGTCAATTTCGTGATTAAGTGAATACAGAAAGCTAATTATGAAACAAGTCATGTAGAAAGTTAAACACATCATTCTAAATGAAACTGAAATTAAAGGGGGCGTTTTGTAAAAGAGTTTAAAGCTGTTTACTAAGTTTACTTTTGTATGTTTATTTAATATGGTAACATCTTTAAAGGTTTTTCTTGTTTTATGAAATGTGTGTTTAGTATAAATTGAGAGTCAGGTTATTGTTTTGCTGTGTTAAAATTATAATAAACAAGAAGGAATCGATCTTGATTGAGATCAAAATTCTTGTCATATATATTCTTGGGTATGATTTTCCAACAAATATTCTGCCACCTAGTGTACCTTATTATAAAAGGATAGAATTACCTAATGTGAATGCCGTGATTGGAAATTTTGAGCCATCACGAGGTTGACAACCATCTGGTGTTATAGCGTTACCAATGTATCCTTTCTTACATGAACAAATGTAACCCCCTTCCGTATTAATGCATTCCCCGTAAATGCATTTGGTCTTATCCTTGCACTCATTGATGTCTATTAGAGAAAAATGTAATACAATTTAAACCAATGGGCATTAACTAAGGTTTAAGGGCAAAATATGAATTGTGTGAAATAATATGTTAATGTTAAAAAGTCCATCTTCTTTATACGATACAAATGGCAAAAGCTCTCAAAATTCCAAAGTATAAATTTAGGGGTGTCAAATCTTGACACGAACCCGACATGAAAAATATAGGCTTTTGGTCGGCTGACACGACCCGTTTTCTTATGTAGGTCAACCCGGACCCGACAAGTTTAAAAAACAGGTCAACCCGAACCTGACCCGTTAAAAAGTGGGTTGACCTGTTAACCCTTTTAACAATTTTAGAGAAGTTAATATTTTGATTTTAGAGATAAGAAGTTTTAAATTTTAATGTTAAATACTTAGATTTTTAATTTTTCGTATGTCAATTAACTTTTAAAAGTAAAACTAATTACTTTTTATGCTACTTTTATCTATTTTTTTTAGTTCTAACTATCTATTCTCTAATTATTTCATTCGTTTGTTTTTATCTTGAGCTAAATATGTGAACATAAGTTTTTTAATTGGAAATGAGAGATAAATACATATAAACAATTAAATTTATCATAAATTATTAACAAGTTTTATATGAATAAGAGTAATGAATTGTTTTATTTATTACTAAGTCAATCGATATAACTCATATTCGTATATGAACGTAAAATGGGTTGACCTGAAACACAACCCGAACATGACACGGATTTAAATGGGTCGACATGACACGAATAAAAATATGGGTTGGGTTAGGGTTGAAGAATCTCAACACGCTAACCCACCAACCCGAAGCCCATTAACATGCCAACCCACCAACCTGACATGATTTACACCCCCAAAGTATAATTCCATCACGTTTAGCACAATATTTGAAGTAAACGGTTCGACTTCATTCTTCTACTTTTCCTCCGTATATAAAGTTCAAAAAGCATATAGTTAAAGTGTTCATTCAAATTTCAAAGCTTAAGTGATGATATGATTGAGTGGTACAAAATTTAACTTATAATGTTTATGATAATAATGGTGGCTATAAAGTCAAAACAAAACTTGTTTAAAAATAAGTTGTGGAATTAGGGTTAAAAACAAAAAGTCTTGTGGTTGTAATCGTGGATGAGCTATGTGGAATGTGGTTTTCTCAACTTCATTATGATGTCCCATACACAGACATTGTTTAGGTACGTAAAACTCAGCCAATCATGCTCCCATTTACCCCCAAAATCCCTCAAAATTCAGCCAATCATTAGCCTTGCCCCCGTATTGGTCGTTTGGTTGAAAACACTCACTGAAAGCTTTTAAATCGTTGTAAGGTTTGGGCGCGTTCATTTCGTATAATTCCTAAGAATTTGGAAACATTGGAATTTATATCCCATGACATTACGTGTTCGGTTGGATAGGGAAGGAATTGAAAATTGAAAGTAACTCAATCAAAACTCATGTTCATTGGAATTCAAGAATCTCTTCACTTTCCAAACGAAAGTTTTAAAAAACATCGATCCACGCACTTGAATTCCTTACGACGAGTTTTTGTATTTGAAAGACAAGAACATGGCAATATTTGAGAAAAAATGAAGGGAAGATATTATTAGAGGACAAGTAGAATTGGATTGGAGTTAATAATAATAATAATAATAATAATAATGTTGGTCGTCCCTGAATTTATGTTCAAAATCTCCGTGCCGTTGTGACCCCACTTCCAGGTTTAGCCGACAACGAACGCAGACCAAAACACTCTTTCTCTTTCTCTTTCTCTTTCTCTTTCTCTCGTACACCAACAAACACATTCTCTTTCACTTTACCCACTCCCAACCCATTATTATTATTATTATTATCATGGAACCCTAGTTAGTTTCAGTTTTCACTTTAACATACCATGGGTAATTGTTGCAGATCTCCGGCCGCCGTGGCCCGTGAAGACGTCAAATCATCCAATTACTCCTCCAACCACGATCACCCCACCAAGAAAGAAACCAAACCCAAAACCCAAACCCAAACCCAGATCACAGTTCTCAATCAACTCTCTTCCAAAATCTCTATAGAAGACAAGTACATGGTCGACCGTGAGCTGGGTCGAGGTGAATTCGGTGTTACTTACTTATGCATAGATCGGACCACAAGAGAATTGCTCGCCTGCAAGTCCATCTCCAAGCGGAAGCTACGGACGGCTGTCGATATCGAAGACGTAAGGCGAGAAGTGGCGATCATGAAGCACTTGCCCAAGAACTCGAGTATTGTGACGCTGCGGGAGGCGTGTGAGGACGAGAATGCGGTGCATTTGGTCATGGAGTTGTGTGAGGGTGGAGAGCTTTTTGATCGGATTGTTGCCAGGGGGCATTATACCGAACGGGCTGCCGCGAATGTTGCCAGGACTATGGTGGAGGTTGTGCAGCTTTGTCATAAGCATGGTGTGATTCATAGGGATTTGAAACCCGAGAATTTTTTGTTTGCGAATAAGAAGGAGAATTCGCCGCTTAAGGCCATCGATTTTGGACTCTCTATCTTCTTTAAGCCAGGTACATTATGAGTAAAGACAAGTGTGTGTTTGGATGTGCATTTTAAGTCATTCACTTGATAATTGAATAATAAAAACATATTTAGATAAATTGATTTAAAAAGGTAGTGTTTACATCGAAATAGAAAGCAAACGGTTAATATATCTTGTGGTCATAACATTACTATTTATGACATGTTCTGTTGGACATGTTGGACACGACTAAATAAGTAGCTTCACAACCTCCCGCGCAAGGAAACTAAAACTATTAAATGCAAATAGTATACTGGGAATAAGTTATTGAGTTGAATGTGAACATAATGGACTTTGATGATTAGTATGTAATGTATGTTTACTTTATTAAATGACTATACAATAGACACTAGTGGAATGTATGAAGTTACCATTTTTGTAACATGTTGATCAATTATGGCTTGCTTAAATCTTTTAAACGATTAACTCGTTTATATAGGCGAGAAGTTCTCTGAAATTGTTGGAAGCCCTTATTACATGGCCCCCGAGGTGCTTAAACGTAGTTATGGACCTGAGATTGATATATGGAGTGCAGGAGTTATTCTTTACATTCTATTATGTGGTGTTCCTCCATTTTGGGCAGGTAATTATTTACATTCTATTTTCTAGATGATTGATATATTTATCTTAGCGTATTCTTTTTGCTGCTTTGGTTTCATGGTGTAAGTTGATTAAACTTTATTAATAATCTAGAGTGAGTTATGAAATGCAGAATCTGAACAAGGTGTTGCACAGGCTATTCTGCGTGGTCAAATAGATTTCAAACGTGAACCGTGGCCCAGTGTTTCTGAAGGTGCCAAGAGTCTGGTACGCCAGATGTTAGAGCCAGATCCAAAGCTTCGACTCACAGCTGCGCAAGTACTTGGTATGCTTCTTGTTCAAACTTAAAATAATGAAGACACTTGAATATTTAATTTCAATGTTTATCCTGTAATGTTGTTTGATGTATGGTTTTTGTATGTGCAGAGCATCCTTGGCTCCAAAATGCTAAAAAGGCTCCAAATGTACCACTTGGTGATGCTGTGAAGTCAAGATTAAAGCAGTTCTCGTTGATGAATCGGTTTAAGAGAAAGGCTCTAAGGGTTGGTTAAACGACTCTTTTCTCCTTGCGTGTCGGATGCATATTTCTTGTCTAATGGAAATGATTATTAACGTCTATTTGTGATGTTTTAGGTTATTGCTGATTTCTTGTCTAATGATGAAGTTGAAGACATTAAGGAAATGTTCAAAAAGATTGATACGGATGATGATGATATTATTACTACTGAAGAACTGAAAAGTGGACTACAAAAGTTGAATACACCACTTGCAGAGTCTGAACTGCAGCTGCTTATTGAAGCTGTGAGTCTAATTATGATGCATGCTTTCAAATACTTTTCTTGCGCAAAAACAATAACGATGTGTTCCCGACTTTTATAAACTAAAGAAAGAAAGGAAAGAGAATTAAGGAGAGAGAAGAAAGGGAGTGGAAGGAAATGATTTAATTAACTACCGTGCTCTTGAGTTCGAAAGAAATGGAAAGAAAAGTGAAGATTTGTGATAAAAATCATTTGGAAGGATTTAGATCTTTTCTCTCTATTTCTTTCCTTAAAAAAACTGTGGAACACAATTTTACTGACATCCTCATTAAATGAGACTTGGGAACACAACGTACGTGAATGGTTTTTTTTTTAATTAATCCTGCAAGCATTCTAAATGAGCCGATTTAGCTAAGAATCTAATGAATTAAATGAGTAAACTTTGAAACTTAGCTAAGTTTGAAATTGGCCCAAAGGGTCAAAGTTGTCCAAATTTTTGTATTATAGTTATACTTTTGTGAGGTATAGTTTTCTAGAGTGAGACATCATATATCTTCCTAATTCCATGTGGTTAGGCGTGAATCGAACGTTTTTAGTGAACAGTCCGTTAACCGTTAACTTGTGTTCATTTACTTAATAGACGAATGAACATGAACAAAAGATTTTGTTCATTTAGTTAAACGAATGAACATGAACACATTAATCGTTCGTTCTTCTTGTGAATGTTCATTTATTTATATTCAGTTATGTTCGTTCGTTTACCTTCACTTATGTTCGCTAATCTACTTTTGTATAGATTCGTCAGTTTAGTTTTATAACTATATATGCCCAATGCATAGTTTATCACATTACATTTAAGTTTTAACTGGTTTTAGCTCAGTTACATTCGTTTATCTATGTTCAGTTGTGTTTGTTAGTTTACATTCATGAATCATTCATATATATCGTTAACGGGCGAACATTTTCATTTTCTTAACGAATGAACACAAACAAGAAAACTCGTGTCCTTTTATTGTTTGTACAGTTAAAATCAAACGAATGAGGTGTTTACTCGTGGTATTCAATCATTGTTTGGTTACAGGTAGATACTAATGGGAAAGGAACTCTTGATTATGGGGAATTTGTTGCGGTTTCACTCCACCTTAGAAAGATGGCAAACGATGAGCATCTACACAAGGCTTTTTCATACTTTGACAAAAATGGTAACGGGTACATAGAGCCACAAGAGCTTCAGGATTCATTAATGGAAGATGGAGATGAGGATGTTTCCAATATTGCAAATGATATCTTCCAAGAAGTCGACACAGATAAGGTGAGGGCATTTTCGTCATTAACCATGTTTAGAACCATTACACGAGTTTCGTGAACGTTTGTCTTGTGTTGAACGATGCAGGATGGTAAAATCAGCTTTGAGGAGTTTGTTGCTATGATGAAAACAGGAACCGATTGGAGAAAGGCGTCTAGACATTATTCAAGAGGACGGTTCAACAGCCTGAGTGTAAAGCTGATGAAAGATGGTTCTCTGAATCTGGGGAATAATGAGTGAGTAATTATTGTTTGGATTTCTTTGTAATTATGTTATAGGTCCTTGTGTTTGGCTTGCTTAGATTTGAATGACAGCCCCATGTTGTTGCATGTAAGATTCTGGGCTTGTTGGTGAATCTTTAAAAATTGTTGGTGATTCAATATATTCTTCTTAAAGATATAGATTGTCTTTGTAGTGTTATAGACTCAACTAAGTTATTGCATTGTGTTGTATGGTAGGTGCTGGTTTGTTTGTTTAGTCCATGAAATTTATTAAGTTGGTATGTAAACTTATTTAAGCTAAACTCTTAGGCTACCTATAGTTTGGGTGGGTTAATAGGCCTTACGGTTTACTCCCAAACTATGTAATCTATCTCAAGTTGGAGCATAGATACTGATCATGCCTAGCTTTTACAGCGTGACAAATCCGACTTTGAAGTTAGGCTTTAGTTAATAAATTGGCTATTTAGTTTCCGGTTCTAACATGAATAGTGATAGTCATGTCCTGTCTTCAAGCTTCTCCCGAGTGAAGTGGAAATCGGCTTTAATTTGTAGTTCTTCTAAGGAATACTGGGTTCAGCTTCATTATCCTAGCAAATGGCGGAGCAAAACGTGTTTACAAGTAGTCTTGTGTCATGACCTTGTACTTTTATGCACCTAATCTAGATGCAACATTGTGCTTTTATTTAATTTGTAGTATCATATATTTACTAGCATTTTGCACAAATCAAGTTTAGATAATCAGGTACAGGTACTAGTAGTTTGTAGTAATCGCTAGTTGAGAGGTGGTGTGAGGATTAGTACTTAATCGGGATTAATAAGAATTAATAGGAATTAACAATGATTAATCTGCACCTGATCGGAATAATTACACCCATCCGTGTATAGCCTTTGTTTTATTTACTCTTTGGAGCTTATAGTCTACCATCTCAAACTCATATTCTAACCGTTGTTTGCTTCATTGCAAACTCGTTATTTGATGTTTTCAGAACATAAATTATTATTCTTATGTCCGAATTTCAAATCATTAAAATAATTTTATTAATTTACTTCACAAAATAATTTATTATTTTCTCTTATAAAGCTTAAACTTTCCAAAACATAATATATTATTACCTTGATATGTATAAATAACTAAAAATAAGCCCCGGCATGCACACATAACTAGATTTATGTTCACTATTCTGTCTTAAAAAGTTTTTAAGATTTCTAAAATCAAACATACAAATCAATATCAAAACTAATTTTATCATCACTATTTATAAAACAATGTAAGCTGAATTGCAGGCAAATATGTGTTTTGAGTTTAGCCAGTTGAGCTTTGTACCAACCAGTTTGACAAATAAGGCATCTCAATCACAAGAACCTGACCTTACATGTGTATGTATGTATTCAAGTAACATAAAGATTAAAAAACCTCTTTGGGCATCTGTTATCAACAGTTGCCAATAATAAAAATAATACATGTTTAAAATAAGCACGTTAATTATTATGGCCTAGGTCGCTTGAGTGTGCAAGACGGGCACTTATACTGTTTTATGCTTTCAGCCTTGGCAGGTGTGATTTTTACACATTTGCCATGGTACCATCTTTCACATATGTCACATCCAATCCAGAACTCATCAGCATTGTAATTTCCACCGCAGCTTCCACATTGTGTCTCACCATGTTCATCTTCTTCATCCTCATCTGCAACTGCTGCTGCTGCTGCTGATGCCTTTTCCATGCTTTTTATCTGTCCATCACTTGATCTCTGCAGAATAATACATAACGTGACTAAGATATACAATCTCATATTAACGACAAATGATTGATCATGTTATTACTTTTGTTTTGCTTCCACTTTCTGCTGCACTAGCCTTTTCTTTTACAGGTTTTCTTTCTGATACAACTTCAAACACAGTCGCCATTTCGTTTATCATGCTAAACAGACGCTTCCTGTTACAAATAGAAAAATAAAGATTATCAAATAGTATACCAGGTTCAACATTCACATATATCCCAGGAATCCAAATGCAAACGTGTAAAACCAGTCATTTAACATTTTAACTGTGTTTATACAGCAAAATGGTTTTGAGTAGGTTGCTTCAGTTATCTTGTTTTTATCATGTTTATTGTACTACCACAGAGTTAAATGTTAAAAATAAGGATACATGATTCATTGTTATTCATTCACCAAGCAAGTAGCAGTACACCACTATGGTGATAAAATTGCAATCAACATTGTTATGACTTCTGAAAGGAATCTAAGCCTGTTAGTTATTGGTTAAGGCTTTAGAGTTTAGACACAAGCTCAGGACGGTTCCCAAACGAACACAAAACCATTATAATAAAAAATGTATATTATACAACTGAACGTGTTCATATAAAAATCAAGCCTAAAACTGAAAAGAACATGTATTATACAAACTCATGAATTATGACAAGTAGATTGACATGAAATGTGGTGGTTTGAAGCAATTTACTCATGGATACTTAAATCATTTCAAATTTTTTTAAATACAGTTCATATTTGCAAATGTCGAGCATAAAGATAACAAGATTACAAAGGATCAACTCCAAGACAAATGGAGCAAACTCATCGTCACACCCAAGTTCAACATTGTGACAGCAACGTATACATACATATACACAAACCTATGAATATACATACATATCCAAACCTATAAAAATCATTTGTTAATTAAACAATCCATTATATCCACAAGGATTGTAAAAGTGTTCAGTGTTTAGCAAGGAAACAATGACTAATATAAAATCATTGTACCTTAAACCACATGAACAATTAAATAAAACAAAAAAAATTAAGAGATTTATGCAACTGAGAATTCACAACAAAAAAAACGACACTTTTAATCATGATTTTTAACCAAAAAAACTAAGATTGTTGCGATATAGCATGAAGCTTGAAAGTAAACATACTGCACGAAAACCTCCAACCAACAACTATAAAGCAAGCGAATCATAACACAAGCAAAACTATGCAACAAATTACCTTTCGAAAGCATTCAAGCGGACTCCAAGATAGAACGCGACAGAGAGCAACCAACAGTCACTGTGCACCGCAACGAGCGAGAGCCAGTCTTTGCGGTTCATCCCATCTCGCGCAAAGTTAATCCCAAGAGCGGGCTCGGGGAGCTCGGGAGGAACCTCTTCTGCTGGAAGACTCACTTCCCACCTTTCATTTGGATGTCCATAAAGACACAGGTTTTCTTTCTCTAAACCACCAGTCAAATAAACCAATTCATAAAACCAAAATTAATTTAATTAATTTCACGAATTATTCATTATGCAAATATAATAATAACTATTGTTTGTGAATTTCACTGAAGCCCTAACTAAGATCTGTATAAATTAATTAATTAAAGTGATACCTGGATCGCAGATTCCATAGAACTCATCAACATCTGGTAAATTAAAATTAAAATTAAAATTAAATTAAAAAAAGGTGAGTGAGAGTGAATTAGGTTAAAGAGAGATTGATTGAATAATTACCGTAAGTCAAAGCACGAAGTATGGCAGAACGACGGCCGCTGTAATCTTTGAAGATCTCTTCGACAGTGGAAGCCATTCAAATATATAAAAAAAATTAACAGATCTGGATAATAAACTAATTTCAAATTTCAATCTGTTGGTTTGTTTGTGCAGAGATCAATAGTGTATGTATGTATATACATGTAGGTATATAATATAATGTTTGAAAAACAGATTTGATGAGAGAAAGCAAATCGAAAGAAAGAAAAGGGGTATTATGGTCCCCCAGCAATTCAATTTTTGTTATTATTTTTACTACTAGACGTGTGCCTGCGCGATGCAGCGGGAAATACAGGCGTTAATAATCACGTAAGAGATTTTTGGGTGCTTATTGTTACATTTGAAACTGTGGATTAAGAATTCTTATTTTAAACTCAATTTAGTAGCGAAGTACAAATGAAACCGAAATCTAACCATTGTTAATGGTTTGTTTTTGTTAGGTTTTAATTTTCAACGATTTGGTTTCAGTTTTCGATGACAAAAAACGGCTTGGCTCACGGCTTAGTTTAAAACCATCAAAACCGGACCACAAACGCATATACGTAAGATGTTATTTTTTTAACTGAAAACAAACTATGACAATCTCATACTCAAATTAAAGAGAATTAAATGCTCGTTTTTATGGTGCATTTTTTTTTAAAAAAAATATTAGCGTATGAAAAAGTTATGACCGTTTAAAAATCGTGGGGGAATTTGGGTTAAAAGTGAAATTATAAGTAATATATAGTTAAAAGATGGGGGATTAAAGCTGTAACTATTCTTTAAACTTCCAAATGGTGATTAAAGTTGAGGGGGCAATGTTGTAAATAATTTGAAGAATTATAAAAGAAACATTAAATTTAGTGTTAGAATGACTACTATACCCCTTTTTATAGTTGTACTATGTGCTTAAACAATTGTAAATCCCTTAAAATCTAGTGTCTTAATTTACCCTTGTTTGATGTATTATATATAGTATAGATTATTTTCTTATTTCACGCTTACCCTTTACTCACTCCTACTAATTAAATACATTTTTTTACTAACCATTTTCACCCTATGTGATTAGGGGTTTAACTAGGCCAAGGGGTATACATTGATGGCGTGGTGGTGATGTCCACTAGTCCTAGGTGGCAGCTAAGGTGACTCTTCTCACGCAAGTGGTCTCACTAGAACACCGTCTCTCATAGTTTGGTCACATGTGACTTGAGTCTTCTGACCATGATCAGTATACTCATTCACTCATCCTTCTCCTCTCATCCAATCATATATTATTATTATTTTTTTGTTTTTTTTGTTTTTTAATTATTTTTATTATTAATAATGGAATGATGGAGAATGGTGCTTGATTGAATGGTGACGTCGAATGATGGGAGGGATGTTGACGTGACGCAGACATGGCGAATGAGGGAAATGATGTTGATGGGTGTATTCCTCTTAGCTTTACAGAGATGACGATGGATGACGGACTGGTAATGATGTTAATGGTGTTGGGTTGCGTGATAAGGGGTTGACGGATTTTATAAGGTGTTTGGCTGAGCTTATTTTTTTGCTTTTTGCATTTTGGAGGGGCAAAATGTCCAAAATGCCCCTCCAAAAGCACCTAAAAGCACCAAATTGAAGCTTTTTTGCTTTTTGAATGGGCATTTTGGACATTTTGTCCCTCCAAAAAGCAAAAAGCAAAAAACAAAAAAAATAAGCTCAGCCAAACACCCCCTTAATGTGTAGCCTGAATCCAATATGTATTATTGTTCTTGTCAAAGATTTTGAGTCTAACCCACACACACATAGAGCATGGCACATTTAACCTTTTCGTCATGGTAATGTAGCTCAGTTAGTTAAAGAGACGTGAATCCGATCCTAAGTGTCATTTGCCTTATGGTTGGGTCACTGGGTGAGGCTTAGGGGTGCAAACAAGCCGAACCGAGCCCGAGATTGGCTTGTTTAACTTACACAGAGCTCGACCTCGGCTCGTGAGTAATTTCATGCTCGAGCTCGGCTCATTTACTACTTTATAAATTATTTTTTATATATTTATAATCATATATATGTATATGGGAAGTTAACGTACAAATTAAATTACTGTGCTAACTGTGCGAATCAAGCAGTGTAATTATATATACAAATAGTGTAATTAAGTCATTACATCGTAGTGTAATTACACTATGTTTTATATATAGTTACACTATTTGATTCCCACAATTAGTACGTTAATTTAAATTGCATTTGATTCAAACCCTATGTGTGTGTGTGTATTTCAATTATAGACTTATATATAACATAATATATTATTTAGTTATCTTTTCATAACTATATATTAATTAATAATATAAAAATTTTATAAATGGTAGGCTCATTTAGGCTTGCGGAGCCAGCTTGAGCTCGATAAATAAAGCTTGGACTCTGCCTTGCTACTAAACGAGCTTACTTTTAGGCTCGAGCTCAAGCTCAGGCTTGTGTAAGCTTGCCTTGGTCGAGCTTTTTCACAAGCCAGTCTCGAGTAGCTCTTGAGCAGCTCGGCTCGTTTGCACCTGCAGTGAGGCTGATTTACCTTTAGCTTTTTCACGAGCCAGTCTTGAGTAGCTCTTGAGCAGCTCGGCTCGTTTGCACCCGCAGTGAGGCTGATTTACCTTTAGCGTGTTGGGTCTGGACCTGTAATACATGAGTCACTAACCTAGTATAAAAATAAATTAATATGGATTGTCATAATTGTTAAAATGAAAATTTTAAGATAACACAATACTGTTAAGTAAAACTTTGTTTTATTAAATATTTAAATGTACCTTTTACTTCCTTACGTTGACTAGATACAGTTCATAAAGGTAACTTACGGTTTTGTTCAAATCGTTAAAGGCTCATGTGATTTCATATAAAGCGGCTCTTCATTCTTGAATTACCAATTATTTTATGTTCACAATTCTAGAAATCGTTGGTGGAGCCCCCTTTTATGCCCTTATTTCGTATCAAACATCATTTTAGTTGAACTTTGTTATTGTCTTCTATTGTATATTGGTTGTTTCATGATGTTCATTATAGTACTTATTTTACTATCTCATGACATCCTCTGAAATTGGTAGCTTTCTAGTTATGTTGTATTATAACCATCACTAGCACAATAGCACTATATATTTTTTTACTTTCGTTTTTGTTGTAGAGATTTTCTAGTGTTGTTATTCTCACTTGAAAGTTGAAACAACATGTCTATCTCTTGGAATAAAGGTATGGTTTGTCTACAATACACCTTCCATCTACCCTTTCCAAACTCTACCGATAGTTTTGTCATGTATAAAATTTTTAAGTATGGCTGTATATATATTCATAATCGGTGGCCAATGTCATATTGTGAAAAAAAAAAGGTTTAAAACAAACCACTGTTTCTACTTTATTTATTTATTTATTTATTTACTTGGACCACCAGCTATTGACCAATTTTAGACAGTTACATGGTTCAATTATTGAGTACTAGGGGCTATGGAAAGATTTTCAAAATGAAACTTCGGGGCTAAATTTAGTTGATGAGGTAATCCTTCTACTCTCCTAACGATTTTGCTGATATGATACAATTTGGATTATTACCCAGATTAAAAGATGATTTAGAAAGATAATATTTTTAATAGACCTTGTGACTTACAAAGATAATATTTTGTTAATAGACCTTGTCACCCATGTGGGCATGACTTTCCAAGAAGAATGATACTTTCTCTGTCTCTGTCTACATTTTTTTTTATTTGTCACATTACAAATATTCACTTTCAAAGTTTATTAGCCAATTTCCAAGTTTACTCTTAAACACACACAATTAACATTAATAAACAATATTGTTGGACCCAATTTTCAAGGGAATTATTATCATTTGGTAAACAAAGAAAACAATGATTTAATCTACCTAAAACTTTGTGTTTTTCAAACTAAGACACTTTAACCAGAACGAGGGATGTCATCCCAGATTGGTTTGATATATATGATAATTAGTTAAAGTAAAGTGTAAAAGCTAACAAAGCATTTTGCTTGTGTGGATTACTTACTAGTAGATTATTTGTATTTGTAAAAGAATGATTTAATAGATGGAATAAAATGGAGAAACTCTCTATTCATATTGGTGATACTAGTAGTGTTCATAGTTATAAAAAAGTATAAACATAATAAACCTTCAAAGATACAAGGATTTACTAAATCAAAATAAATATCGACATTGTTTATTGTACACAATATGATATCCTAAAGAGTCCAAGTCGAATATGACTAAAGGCGAAAACTTAAGTCAAATACGACTAAATGCGAAAATTGATGCTTGCAGACCTTTCTTAAAATTTGCATTATCATTGTGTGGTCATGACGAGAGCAACTAATAGAGTCTAGAATCTACACTCAAACAAACAATTCAATTACTCAATTACTATGACATAATAACCCGATCCGATATGGGAGGTCTCCGATTACCCAATTCAAAATGGGAAGTCTTTGATACAAAGTTAAAGAATTCCTAATACTTAGATAATAATAAACATTCACACCCTCTTCACTAGAACAAAAGGTATAAATAAGCACTTATAGAATAACATGTCCTAAACTTCAGTAAGCTTTTATTAATAGAATAATAGCCGAAATTCCAGCTACTAATTTACCCATTATCGCCTCTTTTGATAAATGATTTGATCAAGATATGGGACCGTATCAGCAACAAGTGTCTTTAAAAACGAAATTTCTTAGAAATAATCGGCTTAAATGCTATACAACGGGAAACTCCCTGGGTTACTAAAGGTTGCAGTTACTGAAGAAAATATATATATTTAATTATTCAAAAGGATGTTGCTAGTTTCTTTCATCTTAAAAGAAACTGATATGTTTACATTGTTAGTGACAAGTCTGGTGACTTGTTGAAAACAAAACAAATGGCAATCGTTTTGCGATATGTTGGCTTCTTCGAAAACTTAATCATTTTGATGAACGTGGCTTGCTCCCACAGTAAACAAACAAACATTCTTCAAGAAAACAAGAAAGTTTTCAGCAAAGCCTGGGGTGTCTCTCTGGTTTCAATTAGATGTGCATTGGTCGGTTTGAGGCGGTTTTAGACCAAATCCATAACCATAACCGATATGTCGGTTAATGGATAACCATAACCTAACCGATATGTTATGGTAGTTTCGGTTAATCGGTTTTGAAGGTTATAGTGAGTCGGTTATGGGTCGGTTAACAGTAAACAAAACAATATAACTAGGCCTAAGAGTTTGATACCAAATATTAGAAAAACGACTTGACGTAATTCAACAAAATGTATAATCCAAAACATTAATATCAAATATTTTTTTTAGAAAAGGCATTATATAATCTAACAATGAAATTTAAGTTAATTTGATAACAAAAGTTGAACCGAACACATCAAAATGGTATAATCCGACAATATGTTTGTTGAAAATAAATTCCAAACATATGGTTGGTTAAATAAATGAGTCCGATCGCTTATAGCGGGTTTGGAAGTATCTTTAACCAAAACCGACCCGCATTTGGCGGTTTTCAAAAATTTATTAAAACCGAACCACCGTTATGACGGTTATCGGTTAAAATCGGTTCGGTTATGGCGGTTATGGTTCGGTTAACGGTTAAGTTACTCACCCCTAGTTTCAATACATTATGTTAAGTAATCCACAAATTTATGGAAATTATGTAATAGCAATCATCTACAACAAGACCAATTCAGTTTGTAATTAACAAGTTTTCAATATAACAACACTTTACAGAATTATAAAACTAATATTTTTCTAAGTGAGAACACTTTTCTAGTTTTATAATACAGATTAGTTAAGGATATATTACATGACGTCAAAATTATATGACATCTAATAGTTTTATACTAGGCAGCTGTCAAAATCCAAGAGTGGAAAAACGGACGTTGGTAAAACCCGAGTGTTATGGCGATTAGTCAACACGAATTCGATCAGTGTCAGTTGCATTCGTTACAGTATAGACACCATTGGTAAAATTTGAGCGTTAAAACCCAAAAAATAATTCGTCAAATTAACATATGAAAACATTAACATATAAGAAAACATTAGCATATGAGAAAACAAAATATTTAAGATCATGTTTATTTGGTTGGCAAATCCGGATGGTGGTAAAACTCAAGCGCTGTCGGTCCAAGCATTGAGTCGGTAACTTGACACGAATTCGGTAGGTTTCGATTAAGTACGTTACGGTAACGGAACTAAAAAACGAAAAAATATAGAAATTGAGGTGGACCAACGACCATTTGGGGGGGGGGTTATGGGCTTTAAATAAAGCCGCGAGTCTGTACGAACTCGGTCGGTTTCTTTCAGGTATGTTATGGTACCGGAACTAAAACAAAAAAAATATTGACGTTTGCTCGGTTTCTATTACGTTTATTATAGTAACTAAAATAGAAAAAACAAAATTCACCGACCAATACGGTGCCGTCAAATGGCTCAATAGGCCACTTGCGGCACCAAAGTTCTTATTTATATATAGTGGTAATATCCGACTAAGTAAAATTTTATAACTTAAAAAAATGATCTTTAAACTAGTTCCACTAGCATTCACATCTTGAATTGTAATTCATATAAAAAGTTAACCAGATTCCACATAAATCACACACTAAATCAGAATCTAGCCAACAAACTTGACGATTGCAACGGCTAAACAAGAAAACTGTTACCTCAGGAAGATGTCAACAGCAGCTTGATACCCTTTTTCTGTTCAGATGTCAATCTTGTAGGGAACTTGATATCAAACTTGATTCTTAAATTCCCTCTTTTTGTTGGTTCTTTGGGAATAGGCATACCTTCGCCTTTAACTATTTCCTCATATGTTGGACCGACTACATTATTAACAGGAACGGTTAAACTTCGTCCATCAAGGGTTGAGATTTGTGCAGTGTAACCGGTCAAAGCTTCCACTAATGTTATCTTTTGAGTCACAACAAGATCGTTGCCGTCTCTTTTAAAAACGGGATGTGGTTTTTCATCGATTATGAACACAAGATCAGCAGGAATGACACCTCGTTGCTCATTTCCTTTTTCCGGGAACGTTATTTTGGTGCCCTTTTTCCAGCCGGGTTTGATCTCGATTGCAAGTATTTCTTCCACTGTGGTTGTCCTCCTACATTATATCCAAAGGTTCATATTATTGCATGTGGGTCAAATACTCAAGTGGGTAAAGTTCAAAACTTTATATAATAAGAAAAGGGTTGAAATGTATACGAGATGTAGACATACTTTTAGACAATATCCCATTTTGGATTATTCACCTTTTGTCCATTTTAGGCATCATATTTAATTTTCTAATATGATGAAATCTAATGTATGTACTAAGCGTAATAAAACCGAAACTACATTGGGTTAAATAAAACACAAGTTTGTGTTAAAAAGAGTATTTTGTGTAAAACACACACTATGTCGAATTTGATCCCGTGCTCTGAAAATCGTCACCATAAACCACCCAACCATCTCTATTTGCTTAAAAAACCGTTCGCCTTTTAAAAATCATCGAAAAACCATTTAAAGTTTAGAAATTTGCTACAAAATCCATTCCATGCAGCCATATCAACGTACGTTTAGAAGCTTTAGCAGTCAAAATCTTCTTGGTTGGGAAAGTAGGATACTTTTCGTTGTTTGGTAACCAAATTCGATGAGTGAAAGTGTGCCGATACAAATACACACAATGTCATAAAACACAAAATAACAATAAATAAGTAACTTCAAAATCTTACCCGGTACCATCAAAAACATCCCTTGAAATTTTCATCTTTTTGGTAGTTCCTTTAAACAAGTCCTCCAAGCTACAAGGCAATGTCCGCTCAATCAACGCCCCTTTTCTTGGCGGCACACTTGCCGATCCTTCACCACCAGCACCAGGACCACCAGCCGCCCCTCTGAACTGAGAAAATATATCCTCTCTGAACATACCCCTCGGAAACTGTCCCCCATGTGACCCACCAAACGGACTAGAGAACCCGAAAAACTCTGAAAAAATATCATCTGCATTCCTTGGATTAAACCTAAATGACCCAGAACCGCCATGGTGCGGCATCCCGGATGACGGCGGCACCTGCCCCTTCAAACCCTCTTCACCATATTGATCATAAATAGCTTTCTTTTGGGGATCACTCAAAACCTGCCCAGAAACCCCTAATTAGAAAACACTAAATTTGGGTATATACATATATATTAGATCAATCAATTACACAATGTTGCATTCGGGTATTAGGGTTGTGATCAGAATGCAATTGAAGTAACTAATAAAGTATGATTTTTTATATTTTTTTAATAAATAGAAGTGAAAGAGAGACAGAGAGATATACATCGTAGGCTTCGGAGATGGTTTTGAATTTGGCTTCGGCGTCTTTTTTGTTGTTGGGGTTTTTGTCGGGGTGCCACTTCATGGCAAGTTTCCGATAAGCTTTCTTGAGATCGTTGTCAGTAGCGTTGCGATCGACTTGAAGAACCTTGTAGTAGTCAACTCCCATAATTAATTAATTGCTCTGTTGTGTTTCGTTTGTTTAGGGTTTATATGTTTTTTGGAGTCCAAATTGATTCAACAGAGATGAATGAATGAATGAATGAATGAGGTGGACAAATCTTGTCTTCTTTTATATTCGTCGGTACCTCATTATCCGTCAAACTTATCTCGTTTCACTTTTTAAGTTTTTGTATAATTTTAAAAATTTTGAAGGTGAATTTCTTTTTTGTCCAAGAATCACAAACTCTCAACTTAATTTTTTGTCTTTATTCATTAATAACTTTTATATAATTATAAACTACGAAGTATTACTCTATTGTTACCAGGGACACATGACATTATTTAACTGAAAATATAATTAACTTACGACTAGAAACCAAAATAGTTATACATTTTAAAAATTAGGATCTGTTCGTTAAACATTTTAGCTGAACTGAAATGGTTAAAGAGGGAAACACAAAAACCAATATTGCAATTTACTGGATTCTATATCTATCATCACAACGTCTATAGGAACCAAATTAATCTATTCTATTATAATTATTTTGGTCGTTCTTCGTTGATAACGACATGTTTAACTTAATAATTTTTTCTTTTTTAGTTTTCACTATTTACTCTTATACTTTGTTATAATTACTATTCAAACCCTCAACTTTAGTTTATTCCTTTACACTGATTTTATTGTAATATTATTTAGAAACGTGGGTACGTGCTTCAACGTTTTTACGTCTGCATTTCATTTGCCTGAGCCTCCTTGGTTTCTGTATATAATGGCTTAAATGGGTTAAAGATCGTAACCAGGTTAAACGAATTAGTTTTTTTTGACGTTTTGACACCCCCGCCGTAACTTGGAGGGTCTTACTACTAGTTTTCAATAGTCGATATAATTGCAAAGTTGCAAAACTGCAGCAGATAGATATACCAGTCTATACGTCTTTACATCAGCATGAAATATAACCTTTCGCACATATTTAAAAAATGTATTTATAAAATCTCACCTAGGGATGAGCTCGGTACCGTACCGGTACCAGTACCAAAAATACCGATCCCAAAATTCTTGAATTCTCGGTACCGGTACCAAAATATTCGGTTCGGTACCGGGATAGTACCGATACCGAAGGTAAAAAACCGGGAAATACCGGTACCGTACCAATCCCGAAACTCAAACCTTGGTACCGATTTAGTATCGACGGCACCAAATCGGTACCGATTTCGGTACCGGTACCAAATTTGCTCATCCCTAACCTACACTCATTAGAGATGTGAAACGGTCTAACTCTAGAAGGCCTCACTGAGGAGACCCATTTTCGTATTCATTTGTAGAAAGGTGTATTGGAAAATCTAAGTCGTTAGCTATTCATCTAAATGAGTTAGAAGACTAAAAAACAAACACAGTTTACCATTATTAGCAATGTAATTTATTGACTATGGTTAAGAGTACACCAGTTCAAAGTTAGTAATAAATATTTTGCATAAAAAGCAACTTAGAAACATGTTTGGAGACAACTTGTGTTTCTGAACAATATGAATTTGCACTCTGAAGGTCAAAAATACTAAGACTTTTGAAGCTAGAACTTTCAAGAGACTACCATCGGACATGGTTTGAGAAAACTGATTTGTCCGGTGAAATTGAATATCCAATCAAGCCTATATCAAGCATGTTACATGTGGTCATTATGTTATTGAAACTAACATTCCATAGCACTTAAAAAGCTTTACATTTTAGTATTGTACGTTTGAAGTTACACTCGAATGCTATAGAAATCCATCCAATTGCGCATATCTTGAACAACCTGCAAAGAAAAGACAAGTACCAACTCTTTAACCATACGCAAATATCCACTTCTAACTCGTACTTTACTTTTTACCTTGTTTAAAAGGAAGTTTATTGACTGTAGAATATTTATAGCGTCTCTTTAACCATATACAAAGTAAAATTCTGAGGATTTCATTTAGTTTAGCTTTGTTAACTTATTTCTAGTGATGGAAATAGAAAAGTATGAAGTAGGATACCATTTCAGCTACTACTTGATTCTTTTGGTTCCTCAGTGGCTGCATCTTTCACTGAATTGCCCGTGTCTGCTGTCTGTGACCGGGCCGGTGATTGTGTTTGTGATTGGGCCTGAGATTGGGCCTGAGTCGGTGTATGTGACTGAGCCTGAGACGGTGTATGTGACTGAGCCTGAGACGGTGTATGTGACTGGGACTGAGACTGAGACTGCGTATGTGACTGGGCCTGAGACTGCATATGTGACTGGGCCTGAGACTGCGTATGAGACTGGGCCTGAGACTGCGTATGTGACTGCGCATGAGACTGTGTCTGTGATTGGGCCTGCGACAGCGTCTGTGATTGGGTGGTTTGCCCCGGACTATCAGTTTGTTGGATTCCAAGAACCACCAGTATAGACCTGAAAAATAACAAGCCCTTTCTAGTGTTCACACAAGTGATTGAAACCACAATTTACAGAAGGAAATATGGGAGGGTCACGAGTCAAATCTCAGAACAGGTTGGGTTAACCAGAAACTTGTGTCCAACTTTTAACAAATATTTAGTGTATATTGATTCCACAATTATGTTATTTCAAATCTAAAATAAAGTAGTTTAGAAAGATTTATGCTTTAAGAGTTTGACACCGCGCGCCTTTGACCCTATTTGAGAGATAAAACATAACATAAACTGACCTTGGAAGTGATGTTCGAATGTCTGGTTGGCTCGCGTAGGAAGCCAAGGGACCCTTTAGTACGGGCTGTTTATTCAATGCAATTTCCAGCTGTGTGGGAGGAAGCTAAAAAAACATGAGAAAATATAACCATGTCAATTTATAGGCTCACATAAATTTAGGAAGTCCTATGAGACGGTTAATAGAAGGGCTGACCTGGAGTAGAACACTGAAAGATTGAGGCTTTGTTAGCTGAGCACATTTCAAGAATCCTACCCAGAGCTTCTGATTTTTCCAAATCTGAAACACAATATCGATAAGATCTTTATTATATAAGGTCTAAATGTGTAATATAACAGTACCACGTATTTAAACATTTCTTACCTGTTTGCTCACAAGACGAGATAGAATCTCCATAATAAAATCGACCTGTATTATATTAAAAGTAGAACAATAATCTTTGGTCAAGAAGCCATGCCTCGAGATTAAAATAACTTGGAATCATATAAAAATAACCTACTTCCTATGATTAATTATTTAGGGCAGCTGCTACAAAAAAGGGGAGTTAAACTATATAGTCAAATTTATCTGTTACCAACTTAAAGAATCAGAAGTCAGAACTTTCCAAAATGCTCAACACCATAAAAAAAGGTTATTACACGTCTCAAGTACCAGATTTCAATATAGGCAAATCCAAACACCCTCATAATACAACCGAATATGCCTTAAAAATAGATGCTGAACATGGAAAAGAGAGTATAACTTACCAGGGAAGGAAATGCACCAATTGTCTGTATTACTGTCCGCATGAACAGCATCGGTAGAGGTATCTGCTCCACCTGATTAACCCATTTATGTGAAAAGGTGTTGATTATGGGATACAATTCAAACTTTAAAAATCAGGTCAAACGATTTAATAGCAACTTGTAATTCAGATAATGTTCAAAAGCTCCTAAATTACTTTATTCAAAACATCTTGAACATAATTTTAGTTATGCAAGTTAGATTATTGATTATTCATAATTTTAGTCGACTCAAGTCTCGACCAAATCTAACCCATTTTGCAGTTGGCTGAAGACTGAACATACCAGCTGATTTAAAACCTTTGCTAGAACTTGTTGAGTAAATATCTGCCGTTGCTGAAAGCAAGTGTTGCATGCATCTGTAACCTGCTTAAGATAAATTATTAGTTAAAGAAAATGTAACTTTTTGAACAAAAGGTGTGTGTGTGTGTGTGTGTAGAGAGAGAGAGAGAGAGAATGTATGCCTTCTTGAGGGGAATTCCATCTTTTTCAGGATCAATTCCATGAATAGCAATCAGAACTTCAGCTGGAGTAAGAACCGAACCACCTTGAGATGTTTCCTGTATAACAGTGTTTCAAACCCATCTCATTAAGATGCATAATTACAAGTTAGCTATTATACGAATTACCTGCAAGATACGGGCAAGTGCAGCCTGAAACTTATCCGATGGAAGACTCAGAAAACAAGAAAAGATCTGAAGAATCTGGTAAACAAACACATTATATTACTGATCTATCCATAGCTTCAGTTAAATTATTATATAATTCTAAATTTTATACTTGTGTAAAAGAAAAGTATAGGAAAAAACCTCATCCTTTGGCAGGAATGGTAATACTGGAATAAGAATCTCAGCATCCTGTTAAGTGACAAAATGTAAACATATCAGTGTGAAAATAGGTTACTATTTACCATGCAGATAACAAACACTATACCTTTAACTTTGTGTCATGTAACTTTTTAATGGTAGCTATCAATTCAGGAGATGGAACTGCCCCATCCGTTAGTGTTTGCACAACCTATTGGAATAAGAACAACTTGTAAAAAAACATTTACCATTTTTATGAGAATAAAAGAGTATATGAAAGCATATAAGACCTGCATCAGTAGATTCTCACTTCCAGCTGGCGGGTCTGCAATAATTTCAAGAAGATGAGATGATTCGCCAATCGTGCGAACTAGTTTAGGGATTTGAACACTGATTGCCTGCACAAAAGGAAAATAAAGATACTTGTTTGACTTTTTTAAATTAAAACAAGGATTTGGTAGACTGCAAATTACTGAACCTGTTTTGCTGCTTTTGACATGTTCTTGTAGACGACTAACAGTTGGCGGAAAAGAGCGTGTTTCTGTAACTCAAAGATATTGAATAACTAACAAAACTCAATCTAAGAAATCAGAATGTGCAGAGAACTATTACACTGGTATACCTTTGTACAAAGGGCAAAATACAGTGACATGCATCGCTGTGCATCGGCTACTGAAGAAGATGGAATGTTTTCAGATGTAGACAGTTGACCAGCCTCAGAGGAACTATCCTTGCTAACAGCATTTACTGATTCAGTTAAAGGTCTTTCCATCTGTGTGTCCTATGTTTAGGAAATCACAAGGTGAATATAAAGTTCCGGATATATTTCATAGTTATATATGAAGTTTTAAAAGTTATAACACACCACTGCTAAATCGGTGTTGGAGCCATCAGTAACCGAATTATCACCGTTCATTGCAGATAGTAGCTTTTCCTTTGCAAAATCTTCAATTTGCTGAGAAATGGAGGGTATAGGATAAAGCCTGTTTGCCACCTGAAGATTAAACACTGAGTCAAAATCTGTAGAAAAAAGACAGCCTTAAACTTCTTTTGATGATAATCAATGACATACCAGACGTATCGCCTTCGTTTGTACTTCCTCCAAGTGATGCACCGCACTCTATAAAAAACTTGTATTTCATAAGTATGTAAGAATAAATTCAGTACGAGAATGTTAATACATATACAATTAAAGGAATATACCTGTAAAGCAATTTTTAAGCAGGCATCTCTAGTGGGTGGTCTATGAAGAATTAAGCTCCAAACGATGCTAAGGCCTTGATGCACTCTATCTCCACTGTGCAGTTCTTCATCTTTATCACTGTTTCCAGGAACACACAAGCTCTCTAATAGTTTAATAACTGATTTTGGTATGTACGGAACTTCGTTTAGTAATCTACTCAAAGATTTGTCAGAGGGTGGGAAAGAATCTCTAAGTGCTTCTGCCACTTTCAGAAGAAACATTTCATAAACGGAAGTTGCTGTTGTTGAAGAAAAGAAGTCATGGTCTGCTTCTGCTTCTCCAAATAATCTATAGAGAACACGTAAGGTTAACTCATGGCCCTGAAAGAATAATTCACTTCCTTAGTATTCACAAACACAACCAACTATATGCTTCTAAGCATCAAATGACACATTAGTTATACCTCATGGTTTGTATAATCTGAGAGTATGTGTGTTTGAAGAAGTTTCCAAGGATCCAACTCCAAAGGAAACTGTCACAGTGTGCAAATAATCAGAATCATAACCGGCTATATTTTCAGAGTTTATTAGAGGTTAGAATCATTACAATATTACCTCAACTCCGAGATATGAAAGTAAAGAAAAACGAAGCCCTGAGCCACCTGAAACTGCTATATGCTTATAAGCATCAATAATGTGTGTAAAGGCTAATTTCTGTATGTTGTCCTTCTGTTCATCAGTGAGGTTAACAACAGGTGCAGACATTTTTGGGAGAACAATTTTAGGTGTTAACTGAAGAGAAGTTGCTGTTGAGGAATTGTTGCTGTTTGTTTCTGCCATGGCTGCTTTTGGACTAAGTTCGTCAGATTTGTCAGTAGACACGGAAGGAACTATATCCACCGATGATGTGTCCATTTTGGTAATTTGCTGTTGACTGTTTTCTTCCAAGTCAGCACAAATAACTGGTGACGTGTCCATTTTGGTAATTTCAGGCATTCCATCATTCTTGGATGATGATTCTAGACCAGGCATTCCATCATTCTTGGATGATGATTCTAGACCAGGTATACCGTCTTCAAGTTCCCCTATATCTATATCTTCAGATGGAATACCTAAACCAACAATAGGTATAGAAGGTAAATTATAAGACACTGGTGGGCCCGAAGGTACCAAGACTTGATTAGAGGTCAAATCTGCCACATCACTATCATTTGCTGCAGGCGGTTCAACCTCCATTTCAGGTTTCTGCTGTATTCATTCCAACGATTAGACGACAATAACATATAATAGTATTGTAAAGTTATGTACAAGATAATAAGAACATACCTCATCAATGGGTGTGTCGGGAGCAGAATGTGTAACTTGAGAATTGGTGGATTTTGATATTATGTCTGTCAAGTATGCAGACAGATTATTACTCTGTGCAGCAGGGTGAGACCCGGTGTTCAATGACTCTTTCTCACCATCTTCCTTAGGGCTAACTAGAGGAAGATTTGGCATGTTGGCCATAACTACTTGAGCTAGTAAATCGGCTGAAATGCTACTAATAAGAATTTCTAGCATTGCAGCAGACTGTTCACCCTGCGCAACTAATGAACTGAACATAGAAATAAGCTGCTGCACAGGCCCATTGTCTACATTCTGTTTGGTTGTAGTTGGTTTTGAAGAATTCCCATTGTTGCCCTTCATGTCCTCGTTCAAATTAGGTGTCGGTTTGACACGTTTTCCAGGTACATCATCATCTTTATTAAGATCATTAGCATCCTGTAGTTCAGGCCTTTTCCTAACCGCAGTGGAGTGCACAGCATCATATGCTTCTATTGAGGGTTTTATATCCTGTAAGAAACCAAAATGTTATCACCATTCTACTATAACATTTTTTGACAGCACAGATGTGTGCCATGCCATGTGCATGTTTCTTTTAGAAACTCTTGTCATAATGAGATTAGGTACCTGTCTAATTGGTGAATTACCCCTAAGAACCTGCTGGAGAGCTTCTTCAGCTAACTCACCGGCTTTCATTTCCCTAAGTGATGAAACTAAACGATCTCGCCACTGTAAAAACACAGAGCATAATTCAAAACCAGTACAAAAGGAAAAAAGTAAGTAAACTACAAGGCATTTCCTAGTTTCTCTATGATGTTAAACAACTGAATCAAGTTCAAACTTATAGTGCCTAATAAGTAAAGTAAGAATAAATGCATGCACCACATACAGTCATACATGACAGAGTTTTGATCTGTATTTCCGTGTAATAAAAGTAATACTTAAACTAGACGCACTCAATCAATAAGATCACATGTGACAACCAAGAATGTTGTAAACATTGACAAATATAATCTTGATTTACATGAGGTTTTAGTGGTTTAGGTTAAAAGATGAATATAAATGAAGAATGTGGAAACGTTACCGGTGCAGCACCAGGGTGTGTGCATTTTAAGCAGCTGAGAAAAGCATTCTTTAAAGCCTGATGGACACCAGATACACGACCAGCTTTCACAGCAGAACTTGATGGATCCAATCCAAGTAAAACCGGAAGAATACGCCCATAAAATGAAGGCCTTTTCTTAGCAATCTCTGAAAGGCTGCAAACGCATAATAAATCAGTAATCTAAAAAAGAAAATTTGATTATACATTCAGAGAGAAGACAGTAGCATCCAATACCTCTTAATTAAAACGATGACAACCATATTGCTATGTGACTTGACAGCTGGATACCTTAGCTGATCAAGCAACAAACCCAAATTCTTACTGGCTTCAGCTGATAACTCAGCAACATTAAGTATGTGATGGCCTCCACGAAGCCATGCGATGTTAAATTCATCTGCCACAAAATCCATCAATAGCCACACAAAAGATAAAAACACAATTAAGAATTTACAAAAATACCTCCAGTAGTGTGATTTTCAGGTGGTTCAGTAGAAGCACTAGGATCAGCTGTATATAAAAGAGTTACTGCTTCAACGAATTTCAACGCAAGCAACTTTCTCCCATCGGTTTCCGGCTTGAACAGACATTTGGTTTAAAATAAATCAGACTGCATACAGTATGCAGATAAATTTTGCATCAAATCTTTGAGAATGGTGCTTACCTGGTATGCCATTGTATATATTTCATCTTTAAGCTTCAAAATCCATAACCATGATGACTCAAGTGACTCATCAATCTCGCTTGAAAATAGACCCTGCAAGATACTGCTATGAATATCTACGATAACACTGGCATTAAGGGTTAACATTCAAATTTACCTGAATTGCAATTTTCATAAGAGCGCGTCGGAACAAACTGATCCCACATGTGATCGCCTGCCTAGCAACCGCAGGTGTACCATCTCTTAAGAGAGTTAACAATAAGGGTACAATATCAGGTAATAAATCTATATTGTTCAACCCAACATCACCAGCAATCCTACATACGAGAATCAATCAATAAGCATGCAACTAGAGGTGACATTTCAACTTAAAAATAGGTAGACCTGGAATATGATTTACCTCCAAAACAGTTAACCCTAAAAATTAACAACATTGCTACCTGAATTCTTTAAGTTTGATATTCATATTTATTATATGCTATCCAAATTATCAAAAAAGAAATACAACAACAACCATACCAGTAAAAATCCCACCAAGACAACATTAAAACACAAATAAAAACAATTAATATATAAATACGTAATGATAATAATAACTGTGGTCATAATAACAGATAAAACAAAAAATAGTGATCATCGTAACGAATCATAAGATACGCGACAATAATTTTAAATAAAATATTACAACAAAACATCATTTAGCCCTCAAAAACAGATAGATAAAAACATAAACAAAATTAAGTTGGAAAAAAAATCCAAATGCAAAATAGAAAAACATGTACACGTATGAGTATATGAAAAGAAATAATTAGAGTGCCAGCACGAGACAAAAATAAGGTAAAGAAAAGCCCCTAAGACACAATTCTAACCAAAAACTCTACATTTTCCCTAAAGGTCCTTAACCTTAATCCTACGTCTCCAATAATTCCTATCCTCAACCATGTCATATTCTTCTCCAATTTTAGTTCTCTCATATCTCGAACAAATTCAAGGACATATTCGAGGTATTCAAAGAACTTCATACCGCCGAACGGCTAATAAGATAGCAATTACAACCGAAGAAATAATAAGTAGTTGGCCATGGACTTGGATACCCCCAATTTTCAATGAAAATGTTGGCCTACTTCCACAGAGGTGCACGTCTAGCAAACGATGTCTATAGTAATGTTTTCTACGGAAATATTATGTAACAGGACCTTTAAAGAACTAAAGTCAGGCAGGCAGGCATTATGATTAGAATCCTAATGTAAAGAGATAATAATAATAATAATAATAATAATAATAATAATAATAATAATAATAATAATAATAATAATTAGTTAGTTACTCTGCAACGAATCTGCGAACAGGACTGGAGCGATCGGTGTGGAGATCGAGGAGGTGAGGGAAGAAGTGAGTGAGCAAGTGAGGGTCTTCTGCCAGGCTGAATTCATCTTTGAGCTTACGTAACGTCTCCAGCTTCGACGGGATATCACTGGAGAATTTGGCCGACTCAATCAGCCCAGAAAACCTCTCCATCGAAATCATTCCAACCATCACTTACTTAACTAACACTCATGAATCAACCCTAATGCTAATTTGTGTGTCTGTGACAACTCTCGATTGGATGTGAGCTCTCGGTCTCACCAGCTCAAACGAACAGACTCACCTTCCAACGGTGTGTAGCTTTCTAGGGTTGCAGATTTTTTTTTTTTTTAATTTCAATTTTATAAAATAAAATACTCCACTTAACTAAGTTAAAAACTAAAAAAAAAGCTACATATAACAATTAAAATAAAAATGAAAAATTATGATTTGTTATAAATATATATTATTATGGTTATCAATACCTAATATTGATTAGGCTTATTCTCCAAGTTATCTTTCCCTATTGATTAGGCTTATTCTCCAAGTTATTTTTTCCTATATATACATATCATTGTATCTTATTGTTATACACACGTAATTAATGAAATCTCCATCTTTCTCCCTACATGTTCGTCTCTTATTGTTTGGCTATTAGGCTTGTTTTACAACACGTTATCAGCACGAGTCTCTCGAGTCACAGTGTTAATCCCTTACTGTCGCTCTCAACACTCAAGTCATCCTTAATTGGTTCTAATGGCGTAATCTGCAAATCAGGTCAGCAAATTGAATCCATGATCTTATATATTGTGTTGGGTTGATTTATGGAACTATTTTTTAAACAGTGAAACAAAACTTTTAGAAAAACCAATCTTGATTTGTCAACTCTGTTGTTAAGCAATCAACTTATTTTTTGAATTTTGAGCACTTCCGATTAGCCCATATTTTTGTTTTCAGTGTCATAATTGATCATAATATACTTTTCTTCTGATTTAATGCATCAGGATAATTTCTTTTATAACAAACATTTATTTTATTGATTACATGCATTGGTCATATGAGTTATCAACGATTATAATTATAAATAGTTATTTCAATATTAAACTTGCTAAATCAAAAGGTTGTTAGGAGCTTTCTGTGTGTATTAATTTAGATTTAATATTGAGTTGATATATGATTTTTTTTTTAAGTTTATAACTATCTAAAAGAGTATACTTGCCAGAAAGAAAGAATCTTATGGGAGGGGCGGATAGATTGGATCTGCTTACCATCGGGTAGAGATAGACTAAAAAACTAGATTGGACAAAGCAGCTGCCCTGTCACTGGATAGATAAAAAGCATAGGATCAAAGCCTTGTTCTTCTTCCAAAGAAGGTTCTACTTTTTCCGGGGAAAACAGCACATTATGGTCATGACCAGCTAAAGATCACCGCCATCTCACGAATTGGGTATTACCGGCCGATGGCGAATAAGTCCTCACGATTGAGTTTGAAGATATAATATACGCAAACATCTCCTATTCTTAATAACGTGATTTCCGTTATTCCGGTTCCACGTATATGCATAGAGTTAACATAATAACATTAATATTTTATTTGATATATATATATAAATATATATATGATGATCTATAATAGGTATTAGTTTATACTATAGTATAATATGTATAAATTATTTGAATCCAAAATAAATTGATATCATTCTGCATCCAATAATTATTTATGGCTCTTTATAATTCTGTAATTTTTTGGGTAGAAGTTCTGCGTTGATTAAACATATTTGCTTCTTTTGGTTGTCGTCTTAGTAATAAGATATTAAATTATTGATAATATGTTTTCCATTGAAGAATAATATTAGAAAATAGTTGTTTACGAGATTTTATAACCTTGTTGAAAAAGAAAAAGTATTTTATTCTATATTGATTATGATTAATAAATGATTTTGGTTATTATTATGATTATTTTTTCTAAAATTAAATCATTTATGATTAATATACGAGATCTTATCGTCATACTTATACTTTTTATATTAGACTAAAAATTGGATTGATTTGTTATATCAGTTAAAAATTTTATTGACATATATATTTGTATTTAAATGTTTGGTTAGCCAAAAATACCTTTGCACGTTTTAATATGTTTGATTTGCATGGTTAATAATTAGTATCAAACCAATGAAGTTAGAAAAATATGGCTCCAAACTTTCTATAGATATATATCTTTTTAATAAATATAATAAAGGCGATACAAGAGCGTTGGATAACTAGATTAAATCTTGTAACCTGACATAAATATTATATTGACAATCGTATATATAAAATTGTTATATTTGTTGCTTTATACGTTATTTTTTGTTATACATAATACAATCATGTATTAGAATTTGTAAACTGTTTGATAATTGAAGCGTTCGTCGTATAATTTATTCAAATGTTATATGCTTGTCAAAGAGTAATTTAGTGAGTGCAAATTGTAAATTAATTTGTATGCATGTGCTATAAGTTGTGCTATGTATAATACCATAATGTTTTTACCAAAACAAGAGTAAGACCATTTTTCATTTGTCAAACCTCAAATATGCTCCTGAAGTATCATATCATTAAAACGTATAAAGGGTTTGAAGTGATTTTGTATCTATGTCCGACAAAATTATAAATAAACCATGAAAAGTGTTTGTTTTGATATCATTCCCAGAAGTGAATGTGAATACGCACTGATTGTTGCGATCATGGACATAATAGAAAATTTATAATAATGATTGTATTAATAATGAGATTGACTATCAGAATTATAATATTGGTCATACTAATAATGAGATCAACCACCACATGTGGCAAAGAGATTGATCATATATGAGAAAAAAATGTGGAAATACAAAAGTGAAATCACATGATCGTTTGAAACGATAATACAATATTCTCTCATATTTATAGTCTTGCATTAAAGAAACATACTATATACGATCATAAACCTAAAGTTTATGGGTCATGATTATCTAATGGCACGACCGGTTAGACCACACTGAGTCAATGATGTGAAATTTATTGAAGAACCAAAAGATTCTTCCTAATAATTATACATGTAATATTGCTCTCGAAGGGTATTATATAACCAAATGAAGGAGGGTGTGAATCCCTAAATTTCATGGAATTGAGAAATGGATACACATATCCTAAACATGATACCATTTAATGTTTTCAAAATCGATGCATCGTCTAAATGGTTATCAATTTCACAACTTAAAGTTTGTGTGATTCGTGGCTTAGCTAATGAGATAGCAAGCACAATATTCTGGATTTTCATATTTATTTTTAGTTATAATAATGAATTCGATTCCCAAGTTATTAATAATCATTGGGATAATTGTTGAACTCCATATAGATTATGTTCACAAATAAATTGCTTTTGTTGTGAGACAATTATTAAACGTCTACAATTGATTTCAAAGCAAATGATTATAAGAGCAACAATTCATGTTTGCATTTGGGTACATGCATGTTACATACAATATCATAATTCACATCAAGCCAATAAGTTATAATAATTACTCCCCATTAAAGTTGGTTTTTGGTCAGTAACCAAGTATTTCTCATATAATATTTCGTGTGTGTTATATACTGAAACTAATCCACCACAAGGCACAAAGATGAGGCCATAAAGGAAGTTGAGAATTTATGTCGGTATTAAATATTATCTATGATTATATACTTAGAACCATTAATGAGATATTTGTTTATGGTTCATTATAGTGAATCAACATTCCCAAACATTAGGGGGAGATATAAAGCAGTTGGAAAACGAATTTAGTTGGAACGAACTATCATTGAGCCTCAAACTAAATTATATGAACCAAAAGTTCAAAAGATAATTCATCTATAAAGATTAACGAATTAATTACCAGACAATTCACTGACCAAAAGAGAGTGTCTAACTAAGACACCTATACGAACTGCTAATGCTCCAATAAATGTCCCAGAAGGACAAACGCATATTGATATAAGTCTAATGCACGCGTGTAGCATGGTAGACTGATCGGTTCTAAGTGTAAAATTTCCTCGAAAATTGGAGCAAGTAATGAAGATGGTCAAGTCGAGGTGCAATAAAAGTTCTCTTGAAAGAGATTAGACATGATGGTTCTTGAAGAACCTTAGGTACCTGAAAACAAAGAGCTCTCAATAATTATATTGTATCATGTCTACAAGATATATGGAATCGAAATAAATTCGACGTCGCTATACTTTTTATATATATATATAATTAGCGCTTAAAATGATGATGATGAGGATCAAGATTATAAATCTTCCTATAAAAAGGATTGGCCAAATCGGAAAGATGCAAACATGGCAGAGTTGAATTCTCTAAAACAAAATGGAAAGTTTTTGGACCAGCAGTCCGTACAACTAAAGTTGTAAAATATGTTAGATACAAACAGGTCTTGTATATGAGCTATGAAAATTAAATCAAGTGAAATAAGGCAAAATTGGTGGCACGAGGAATTTGCAAAGACCCATGATTTGATTAATAGGAGACGCATTCTCCAATGGTGGAATCAATGAGTTTCCAATAATTGAATAGTCTGGTAATACAAATAGAGAATTGATACGCGTTTAATAAATATTGTTATTCAGTTGATACTAAAAGTTTATAAGAACATCTATGAAGGATTTCAACTATCAAATCATGTAAAGTAAGTTATCGAGAACATAATGATTGTTATATATAGAGTCGTATTTTTGAATACTTTACGATTATTGAATTTGTTGAACATAAATGGAACTCCTGAAGAGTTTCCTGATGTAGTTGAATACTTAAAATGTTAATTGATACATCTTAATGATGGAATTCCTGCATCAATAAGCATACACATAGAAGAGAATGTACATGATAAGTACAATATCTAAATAAACAAAGAAATTGTACAATATGGAATTTTGGTATGTGATACAAAATGATGTCTTAGTGAGCAAGTTTATGCAACAAAAATCCTGGAAAAGTAAACGTGTATGCATAATTTGTCAAGTTGAAAAGAAGTCCATGATAGATTGGTAAATGCATCGATGGACTAAATTATTCGGATTGAGCTTGGCACAAATCAAGAGATATTTTGATAAAGAGGGAGTTAAGTTGAATATAATTAACCATACTTTTATCAAAATTTCACTTTTAATGTTCATTATAATCACACTTTATAGTGATGATGTACACATCATCGAGAGAAACTTATGAGCTTTTAAAGAGAAAATTCATTTGAAAGACTTTGACACGGTGTGATTATTACTCGACTTATAATTCGAGTATATGTATAATTATATGTTTATAAATCCATCAAAGTGCATCTAGAAAATGTTGAGACATTTTACCATGGACAAATTGAATCCTTTTAGCATGTTTAAGGATGTTTAACAATGACTCTATATCATTGTATATCTAAATATGAATATTATTGGTTTGGAAATACCATAATTAAATGCATTTGTGTATCATGTTGTACAGTTAGCTATATATGATTATTATTTTCTTTATTTATATGTATCGGCATGTGTCCTGCTAAGAGATATCAGAATGGGTTAAAACAAATATTTCAGGTATGAAAGATATGTGTTTATATTTTACTAACCCATCAAAACAAGTTTGGTTAGTTTTGTTGATGCAGATAAACACAACATGATCATAATGTTTACCAGATGAAGCAACATAAGTTTTCACGTGAAGATAATACAACATTATTCAACTTAAGGATTCGAATGTTAAGGGACGAAAACGCAAATGATTGACTAAAAAGTTTTGGGCAACTTTCACAGAAGATCAATATTTACCATTTTAACGGATATATAAATCAGGGGGAGACAATACGCGTTGCACTCTTTTTCCCTTAGCTATGGTTTTGTCCCACTGGGTTTTCCTAGCAAGGTTTTTAATGAGGCAACATCTCCAAGCGTAGTAAGTTGATAACCAAGGGGGAGTGTTATAAATATATATTATTATGGTTATCAATACCTAATATAGATTAGGCTTATTCTCCAAGTTATCTTTTCCTATATATACATATCATTGTATCTTATTGTAATACACACCTAATTAATGAAATCTCCATCTTTCTCCCTACATGTTCATCTCTTATTGTTTAGCTATTAGTCTTGTTTTACAACACGATTATAATTCATTAATCTTTATATATTTTTTAGTATACAATTGTTACACGGCTTCGGTTGATTCGATTGATCACTTGTTTTCTGGTTGTATCGGCGTGACGGTGATGTGGAACAAAATTAGCACATGTTATAATATTTCTTTTAATTTTGTTTCTTCGATTCACAATATATTTGATATTCATAACTAGGTTCCGGTTACCGGAGGCAAAAGAAAAATGGTGCGCTCAATTATAATGGTGGCTTGTTGGCGTATCTGGAAAGCTCGAAATAAGTTGATTTTTTAGAACAAGTCCATTAGGATTGATAAGATTCTCAATGACATTAATGTTTTAAGTTTTTTTGTGGATTAAAAATAGATCAAAGGACGTAGATTGGAATGGATGAAATTGTTTGGCTTTGTAGCTTTTTCGTGTTGTTTTGTTGTAGTTGGCCCCTGCTAGCTTCTCAATAGGAGGGGTTTAGGTTCTATTCTAATAAAATTTGCAGTTCAAAAAAAAATATACAACATTTCACATTCTATTTATCAATAAATTTAGTATTTGATTTAATGTTAATAGTTTTGGTCGTCTATACTTTTAAATGCTTTGTATATAAGGGTGGACAGATCGTCCAGGATCGTATGTTATCGGTGGGAACACTACCTCACCATGTCCGGTGCCGACATTTTTCATTTCGGGCGGCTTGTGAGCCCAATCATCCTGAATGTTTAATGGCTATGTGGCTATTGTATACCGTTCAAAATTGAAACAAAAATTAAATAAAATTTTATATTATAAACTAATACAGGCTCATACAAATTTTATATCATTCTCTCCTATAACTTTATACCATTCTTTGTTGTAACTTTTTTACCATACTGTCCTATACCGTTTTAATGCATCTCTTTAATATTTCATCCTCTAACTCGTCTTCATTATCTAATTCTGAGAGTTCGTCGTCCGATGGTGCACAATTAGATATTGTGAAATCTCTTGGATTGATTGCACAAAAGGCTTAAATATTGAGTTTCACCAAAGCCAAGATTTGTGGTTAAAAAATCGTGAAGCCGCACATGAATGTCTGATGAGATATTACGTTGTTGAAGATCCAAAATTGTATGCTTAATAGAAATGTCAAGGGAACTAAACTATTTTCACGAATTGTTGTTGACATGGAGACAAACTTTGAGTATTTTCAACAACAATATGATGCTAGATCGAGAAATGGTTTTTTCCGATACATAAGGGCACATTCGCAATACGCAAGCTAGCATATGAGGTTGTTGGACATGCTTACGTTGAGGTACTCTGTATGTTTGAAAGAACATCGCGTGACACTATTCAATACCTTTGTGATGATATTATTTATTTAAGTGGAAAAGAATAAATAGACCAACTAGCCATGACATATAATTTTTATACGAGACACAAAATCAGCCATGGATTTCCCATGGTGATACAAAGCATGGATTGTGTACACCTGGCTTAGCGGAAAATAGTATATGATTTTATTTTATCAATTAGTGAATTATAAACGTAATCAAACTAGAAACTGTACATATGACCATACTAGTTTATTGACAGAATTACAGAAATTGTTCTTTATGTTTGTACCAGATTTCAGTAGTTGTCATTTATCTTTAAAAGTAACGTAATTTGTACTTTACGTTTCAAAATGTCTCACTGTTTGTCCTTTTGATCTAACACAGTTAGTTTTTCTCGTTAAGTTAGGTCATGTGCGTTGCACATGGGGGCAAATTCGTCAATTTACCTACTTAATTATAAATATTCTAATAGAAAAGAATTAAATAACTAAACCCACCCCAATCCACCCCACCCCACCCCACCCCACCCCACCCCCGTATCCTCTTCTTCCTCCCTGCCTGCATCTTCTCCGGCAAGCCACCGCCGCCGCCGCCATCTTCTCCGACAATGAACATCATCTCACCAATCTCTCTCGTTTAATTTATACCAGTGGCATCACAAACCTACCACCACCACCCTACCCTTACACCACCAACACCATCCAACCTACTGTCACCTCCTCCCCTGTGTTGTTAGAGCCGCCACCAGACTTACCGCCACAAACCCTAACACCGCCACCAACCTAAATTCAACATAACAGTAGTAAAACAAAGCTCAATCAAAACGCAGGTAAAGCCCCTAACCCTAACATGTTCTTGCCTAACGGAAACAGAACCAGTTGTAGCGACTGAAAACCATGTATCAATCTGCTCCACTGGCGACTAAAACAAACCCTAATTATGATTGTCGGAAAACCAAATCAGGGTGTATTTCTTCCATTGGAGCACCGTCGCCGCCGCTAGGGCTTGCAATTAAACAACGGTGGAGCAATCAAGGCTTGCAATCAAATCTCCTTGCTGACAGAATCTCCGGAGCTGATAGCAAACCTAATCAGAGATATGATGAAAGTATTAAGGTGGGGGCTTGCTGTTAAACGGCGCTTTGAATATGGGGGCGGGCCAACTATGGTGGTGGTGGTTTTCGGCTCTGATGGTTCAAGTAGAGAGGTGGGTGGAGGTGGAAGACGGCGGTGATGCAGGGTTGTGATGACGGCGGCGATGTCGGGTTGAGATGACGGCAGCCGGAAGTGGTTGAGGTTAGATGATGATAATATTAATTTTATTGTTTTTAAAAAAGAAAAGGTCTTGTGTTTTTAATTATATTTGGTTTAAATATTAAAAAAGTTTGTTTAATGAACGGGTAGAATGACTGATTTGCCCTCATGTGCAATGCACATGACCTAACTTATCGAGAAAAACTAACTGCGTTAGGGGTAAGGACAAACGTTGTCGGATTTATATACGTAAAGGATAAAACATGTTACTTTTAAAGATAAATGACAACTACTGAAATCTGGTACAAACATAAAGGACAATTTCTGTAATCCTGTCTAGTTAATTTTTCAAGTCTTGTAATCTCTAACTAAACTTAGAGCATGTGGGTTAGATAGTTTTAAATGCATAAATCCTGATGTCTAAACAGGTTAAATTGTTGGACAATTTCAAACGTGGATAGTGTCGAACTTACTTAGACCAAGTGAATCAAGAAACTTGAACACGATATTTAATAAATATTATGTGACTATTTTCATTAATAATAAACGAGAACGGAACACAGTGAAACAAATAAACTATGTCTTATTTATAGACTACATGAAACTTAAAGAACAAGACAAAGTCTAAATTATGACAACTAAACAACTTCTAATTCTAAAAAAAAGTCTCATAAATAAATAACTTAGACACCAAGTTATTCAACTCAGTCCTTGAACTTTAGATCTTTACTATAACCACCCCTTAAGATCTTCCGTACCACCCGTATACTTTTATATTAACCATTTGGGTCCTTCAAGTTGGTATTGCACCAAGTTTATTACTCCCTCTCAATACAAACTTCCATTGTTCTTCCAGGAACTTTCACACCTTGTTATGTTCGCACATCTTTGAGTTTGATTCTTGGATTCAAATTTAGTAATTTACCACACTGCATGCGGGGATTTTTTCCGGGTTACTACAGAGCTATTAGAACCGTATTACTTGGTTTTAGATTGGAAACAACACTGCTTTCTTAACTTCACGACAACTATCATGGTACTCAAAACAATTCTTCAATCTTCATTTGATACACGATCCCTCTCAAACTTAACGCCTTCATTGTTTGTTCATTTAGATCACTTGATCTTCGCATGAGCGTCATACAAACTCTGATATCAGCTTTGTTGGTTTGTTGATCTTCATCCTTTTCTATTCCATAGTGAGAAACTATAACACGGGACGGAGCTACCTCCTTGTGCACTTATTCCATCATGGTTCTCTCTCGTCTTGTTCGGATATTGTGTACGTTATAGAAGTGCCTCGACAAAAGGTCTATTTATATATAATAATAATTGCATTGTAGCGGGTATAGTTTAGTGGTAAAAGTGTGATTTGTTCTATTAACCCCCATAATAGTTAAGGGTCTTTAGGTTTGATTCATATTTCGATAGAAAACGTTATTTCTTTTAAAGGATTAATTCCTTTACCGTTCAACGAAACATTCAAGGAAAATAGAGTTTTCTTTTAAAAACTTTATTATTTGTATATGTCTATGGTTGATTTGTGATCGATTAACATATTCCAAATCGCATTTACTGTTCTGGGGGGGCTATATATCCTTTGTGTTATGTTGCCTTTGCTGTACGTGCTAATTTCCGTCATTTCTCAATCATATTATAAGGTTTAAGTGGCAGATTCCATTATCATGTTGAATGAAGCATATAGAGATCACTTGTTATTTGTGGAATTGTGGTTATGTTATGGAAAGTTGGTATTGATTAAATTATACTATTAGTTTGCTATATTTGTATGCATATAATAATGTTTTTTATGTTTGTTTGAGAAATAATTTGATAGCGATGGATTGTGTGAAAGTCACATAAAGCATTCTTGTTTTGTGGATGTGCACGTGCACAAGCTGTCAGCCGTATGGTCCTTCAATATCACCTAGACCTAACCAAACCCCACCGTTCTTTGACTGACAGCTACGTACCAACTAACCCATCCAAACACATATTTTGCTTGGAATCAGAGGCCGGCTATGTAATGAGAAAGAGTGAAAGACGACACATTGTATCCAAGTGATCTTGAAATAACGTGGTCATTGGTCAACCTTATCTATTTATTAGCATATCATTGTTAATTCAATTCAATGATTTTGAGCATGATCAAATTAAGCCCCAAAGATAATTTGAAGTTTTTATGGTTGTTGGAGTTGAATATTACCTTATAAACTCAAATAGTATATAGTATATATTGTTGATTGATTTGTTAATCATATAATGGTACATTGGTACTAGAATTAATACGAAAGTCTTTATAGTGATATATATATATATATATATATATATATATATATATATATATATATATATATATATATATATATAGGGCAAGGATACTAAGAGAACCCTTTGTAAATTGAGAACTTTGAGAACCATTTTGGACCATTAAAAACACATTTAAAAAAAATCATAAAACAAAAAATAATAAAAATTTTAAAAAAATAAAAAAAACCAAAATTCTTATATTTCATTCCGGTTTCATTAAAAAAAATAAAAAAAATGACAAAAATAAAAAAAAACGTCGTATTATACACATATGTATAGTTTTATATAATCTTTAGTTACGTAATATACACATGTACAATATCATTTATCTTAAATTATACACATGTGTACAAAAAAATCATGTAAATGTACATATATGTATATAGTATACATATGTGTATATAATTTAGCTAAACCGAGTTTTTTTTTTATGAAACCGGGATGATAAAATAAGAATTTTGGTTTTTTTACTTTTTTGATTTTTGTGTTTTTTTTATTTTATGATTTTTTTTATTTTTGGGTTTTTGTGGTCCAAAATGGTTCTCATAGTTCTTAATTTCAAAAAAGTTCTCTCATGATCCTGATCATATATATATTATATATATATATAAATGTGCAAAGGTAGCGTGTTGATCTTATTATTCATGTTTCGGGTAGTTTAGGTTTGGTTATGATGGTTTTGTGTATGAAATTGGATGAGATAATCTATTAGTATTATGACTTGTTTCATCGGGCTTGGGTTGTTTGGTTACCAGGTAATTCAGGCCAGGTAGTTCGGTTTGGACATATGTTATAATAAATTAACAAAAAAACTTTTTTAGCTAACTTTTCTAAGATATGCTAATAAATTTTTGTTATCATTTTTTTATGATTTATATGTAGGTTGTGTGTTATAAAAGAAAGCAAAACTAATTTATATAACTAAAAATAAATTATCCTACAACTGTACCATCACAATATATTATTTTGTGGTTCAGTACCTCAAAAATGTTCATGCATGTTGGTACACTCGAACTAGTTTTAGCCCTCAATGGTGACCTACTTAGATAAAAAAAAATCAAATGGTTGGATCAAATATTTAGAGGGATGTTCTCACAAGATATGGCGTCAAATCGAAAATTGGAAGAAACATGGGTTCAAATTACAAAACCATTTAACGTTATTAAATATTCGATATAAAAAACTATATACTTGTAAACATTAAATATCTTATTTTTGTGATTAATCAATTTTCCTCGTGACGAACAATTCAGATTTAATACATATGTGCATTGTGAATCTAAAAGTTTGCATATGTTTATATGTGAAGTTTGCATATGCATATGTTCACGGTGCACATGCGTATTAACTACGTGATAACGTGAATATACGTGATAACGTAAAATATACATGTAAAAGTTTCAAGTAAATTCACGTAGTTAATACGCATGTGCACTGTGAATATAGTAGTTATGTTAGAACTTTAGATAAAATAAATAGATAAATGAATGATTTACTGTATGGCTGCTATAATATTTTAGCCATTTATGTTAATCTACTCTTGTATTATTTATTTTTCTTTAATTATTGGACCATCCAAGCCATATGGCTACTATAATATGTTCTCCACACGCGGCCAAGAACTAGCTTGGACCTTTGGATAGATCACACTTTAGTTATAAAAAAAGGTAGGAGACAAACCCATAGCACAAGGCTCTCGCATATGCAGGTTCGAAAATGTTTGGCCACTTAGACCTTATGTACACATAATTACCTTGTATTTATGCAAGAAATTGTTTCCACTACACGAACTCAAACAAGAATTTCATCCCACCATTAGTTGTGAATCTTTAACATAAGTAGTGACCATGTAAAAATTGAACTTAATTAATTAGACAGGCCAGTAATAAGCACTATCATTATATTTTAATGGTTCAGGTAGTTCAAATATTGCAGTTTAATTAAATCACTTAAGTTATTACAAAATAAGATATCTATATATTGCAGCCAAAAGATAGAAAGAAGCATATTTGTGGCCTTTTTGTATGAATTGAAATGATTAGATATAATTGAAACATATGATATGACCGACCGCTCGTGCCAGCTTTAATTTTTAAAATAGCTAGCTCGGGCCGATTAAACACTAAATATTATTCTACCTTTTATTTTGTTGTTGAAACATTTAGCCATTCATGTTAATCTACTCTAGATATATAAATACATATAACCGGAAAACAGATGCTTAAAATACATTGATTGCATGGACAACATCCATCATTTTAATCGATTACATATACCGGCCTTGACTCATCAAAGAATAATAGAAAAATGTAGTAATTTCCGCAATGATATTTTAATTTACTCATTCATATATTACCATATACTTTAACATATTCAATTATATAACTTTTATTATAATTATTATATACCATACACATACATAAACACACACACACATATACATGTATCCAACTGGTTAAAATTGTATAGCCCGATTTGGTAATAATGTTTGTTTGTACTACACAGTGCATATTACACACCGATAATAATAATATTACAACTAAACCAAAATTATAATTAACCACAAGAAAAAAAAGCCATATGTGCTCCTTAAACAAAGTATTTAATTCAAAAGCATCTCTAAAGAAAGAAAAAAAGTAGTAATTACAATTTACAAATATGCCATTTACATCTTGCACTGTATAATATGCATGTTCACCTCATTTATAGAATCCCGAAAAAAAATAAACTATGAAATGAGGCCGAAGCTTGAAGTTGTGTTCATGGAAGTCTCTGATCCAGAGGGCCGATATCGTTGTGTTTTCGGGAAGGACCGGATGGCGGCAATGGTATTTTTCTTTTAGGCAAGAAGCCGAAAAAGTTGCCAGAAAACTGAGAGCTGGGAGTACGTACTCGAAACACATGATCGCTGCTTGTTGTTGAGCATTGAGTTGTTTGAGCAACAATGAACAAGAAGAAGATGGTGAAGAGTAAGAGTGACCGCCATGGAAGTAGATTCATCAGGGCTCTTGTGTATTGTTAAAGTGTGTTTGTGTGTATGTATAATATATGTGTGAGAGATATATAGAGAGTGTTATGGAATATTGTGTTTATGAGATAGATAGAGAAGGAGATGTGTATGGTCTTTATTCCAAGAATTACTCTATTATTACATAAGTTAATATGTTATATATATAATTTAATAAATAGTTTGAAGTTAGTAAGTGTTTAAAATATATACTCTTTGTAAACTAAAGAAAAAGTTATGTACCTGCGACATTCGCATAAATTAAAGATAAAGCAGCTCTTTGTCTAAGGCATATGATGATGTCTGGTTTCAAAAGTATCATTACAATTTAAGAATAGTAATTACCAATTACTAATTAGTGACGCATAGTTAGATCATACTTATTTCAAGAATCAAGAGTTCAGTGTTTTCGGTTGATCCTTCACATATGATTTTCTTAAAATTTAGTTAATTAATAAAATACTTAACTATTATTGAACATTTTATCTTTGGTAATTTGCAGCTAAAAAGTCCACTAATGTGGCAATTTGTAACACCCAACACTCTACCACAACTATGTTGGCAAGGCCCTTGATCCACATGCATGTCAAGTCCAAGCAAATAAGAGACGAGATGACCAAGCAACCCCAGTAAGAACGATCGTGATAGGTTAAAGCATGTGTGTGCTTCGTAGTTGCCCATACCAGTTTAATAAGTGTATTATGTGTTTCAAGCTCTTGGCCACCACGAACGGTCTGTAACGCTTGTATTGGACTTTGCTCAAAATCTCGACCTTAGACATTTTAAAACTTGAAATTCGTGTAACCCTGTAAACCCACTTTGGTGTTCTAGCTCCTGGATGTCTAATTCTTGAAAGATTTGTTTAGCGATTAAATAGGGGTTAGGCTTTAATTGGTCAGTCACTAACTAGGAGTCTAGGAGATTAAACTTTCAAGAGCAATTACATCTACCATTCCTCACATGGATTTTTATCTAAAGTATAACTAGGTTAGTATGTATCACACAGATGGAATTGGAAATTAATAAATTCGTCAGGTAAAGGTAAACATATATGATTATTTATTTGAATAAATTTAAAATTTTGAATTTATGTGTAAAGATGACTTTACGTAAATATTATGTTTTTTTTTCTAATTAGAATAAATTGGATGAATAGAAAGTTATGAGAATTGCATGTCCACTATTTAACAATTTAACGTGTTTGCTAGTAAATTTATTATTAGGTGTATAAGATTAGAATATCACATAATCGTTATACGCAAAAATTTGTATGAGCGATTAGAATATAATGTTGAAAAACATTAAGTGACAAAATATAGTGAAAGCATATTGTATAATGGAAGTTATTGGTCGGGCAATATATGAATTTGCATATTACAAAAATATTTGAAACTCATTATGTTTGATAATATTTTGTGATGAAGCTTGAAAATAGATGAATAACTTATCAATGTTGATTGTTTTATATGGTGAAATGACTTTTGATTTTCTATTTTGGCTATTTAGTAACATAAGTTAGTAAATTATAAGTAATTAAAAATAGAGGTTACAACTATGTTATTAGCTGGCTAATTATGGATAGAATGACAAACAAAAAAACATATTAAAACATATATGTTAGTGCACAGAAATTTGACACTGTGGATATGTTATCCTGACATATGTTTTGGATCAGTTATCCTTAGCGTGTGTTCCAGATCCCGTCAGGATCAAGCTTAGCGTGTGTTCCAGATCCCGTCAGGATCAAGGATCTATAGTACTTATTATTTACTAATGGTTGTTCTCATGTGTAATCTAATATTTAGCAGGTATAACGATTAGAAGACTCAGTCTATCTACTAACTTGTAGTCAATAAGATATTTACGTATCTGGATCAATTATCTTTCTGAAGAGTTCCAGAGCTATGTCAGGATCATGGATCCTCGGTATTTGGTGCTATTAACGGTTATTTCTTATATGAAGGCTGATATTTATCAAGTGTAACGGCTCCAAGACCTGGTCTACCCCCTATTTCGCAGCCTGAGTGATGGAGCGCGTGGTCAAAGTGGCTGTTACGTTTACATTGAAGATAAAGGCGGATTTTTAGGAAAATTAGTTAATAGCATTTATTATTAATAACTCCATTGAGTTATTATCTATTATATATAACTGAGATTATGATCAGATATAGGACACATTGTATACACACACCTGAGTATTCTCTCTATCACAGCTCACACACTTAGAATTATTGTACCACTGATCATAATCTCCACACTTGTAACCACCTTTTTATTATCAATATACTTGACGGTGATAGTTTTCACCGTCTGAGGGTTTTTTGTGCCGGAGACCACGATAATCACATACTCATCGACTAAATGTTACCTTGTTGATCTTTGACAGAAAAGAATCGACCAACGATTACTTAGTTAATCCTTGACCGAGGAAGTTTGACCAGAGATTACCTTGATAAGTTTTGACCAAAGTAAGACTATCTTGGTTAAGGGCTTTTTCCCTCGTGATCAAATCACTGTGTTCACACAAATTACGATTACGCATCCAATAATATCGAAGTAGCACTATACCTCACATTTACGAATTTGGATACTGGATCCTTAGCAGATTTTTATCCAAAACAGTATATAAATTGAATTATAATTAAAATTGCTTAATTAAATAATTGTTAAAATTGATAAGAGTTTATGTGCATCCTATATAGACATGTTAGAATGATGTCATGTGTCCACAATGTTTTGTTCTAATAGTATAGTAAGATTTACCAATTGCAATTTATGGGAGGGCCGGACATATACTATAGTCGGTAAGGGGCTTCATCCACTACACCCCTTTTAGCAAAAAAAAACTCATATGGTGACGTGACGTAAAACACCCCATATGCGCTCAATCCACTACACATGGCCTAAGGGTATATATGAAATTAATTATATAAAAAATATGGTTGATAGTAGTTTTTTGGGTTTTCTCGTAACTTTATACTTTTCTCTGGAACCATACCCAATATGTTTATCATGAATATTATATCTACACCACAACACAACACTTAGGTGGAGTGGAAAATGAAACTTCACCGAATGGAAAGATACAAAAGCGTCAAAATCGTACTAACTTTGACTCTTTGTGAGATAAACCTTAAGATCTTCTATAGTGGAGCTTTACGAACATCTATGGTTGACGAAGATCCATCATGGCAGAAGGAATAAGACATGTGTTTGGGTTTTCAAGGTAAACAGTCTTGTTGAGTGGGCTACCGATGGGAGGTTTGTGGCCTTTGATCAGTCAGGGATCTAGGAACTTTTGTCTATGAGAGCCAAAAACGGGTCATCTTACAATAGTTAAGTTACAAAATATCGGGTCAAAATGAGCCGATAAAATTACATTAATTCACGGATACTAAGTTTTTATCACTTCCTGTAATTTAAAAAGTTGTTTTTATAGAAAAAATTATTAGAGATTGTTATCATTCATTTCATTTGACGTTATATGTCATTTTTGGTTATGAATAGTACTATCATACACAATCCAAATGCAACGCCCATGCCGCAATATTTATCTTCCATGCCGAAAGAAAAAGGAGAAAGAAACACAATCTTGTTCTCCTCTTACTTTGTTATATAAACAAAACAATTCCTCATATTCACTTGTGTAAAGTCCTTGATTTTTCTACATTTAACATTTCCCGTTACCTGATTTCAGTTATTAGGTAAATTTAGCCTTCTGAAAATACAATAAAATAAATATATGTCAAAAAGAAAGTTATTTTGATTTGATTTGGTGATACTTTTCAGCTAAATAGAATTACTTAAAAAGTATATATTATACGAAAAAGAAGGGTGTGACAAACGGAAGTGGGAGGTAGGGTTGGGAGAAGGTGATTGTTCCAAGACTTTATAGGTGAATGGTTAACATCTTGGTCCCATGTTTTTTTAACTTAGAGCATTCTCATCCCACCCCTTATCTCTAAACCAAAAATTACACTAAAACTCATTATATTTTATCTCTCCATTTCAATTAAATAATATTTTTTATACCTTTTATCATTACTTTTTCTCTTTCCTTCACTCACAACCACTTTCAAAATATATTAAAAAATTATAGGGGATGAACAGTAACTTTTCAAATATACAGAAAAATCACAATTTTCTCTAAAATATAAAAACTCTTCACTCACAACACACTAAATCACTCACTAAATTATAAAAATACCCATCACATAAAAAGAGGGGTGGGATGAGAATGCTCTTACTCTTTAACTAACTACATTGATTTCATCGTGCAACTTTCTTTCAAAGAGAGAAGTAAGGGTATGTTTGTTTCATAGAATTCGCAGGAATATAAAGGAATTTTGAATTAAAATCTCATAACATGGTGTGCTCGTTTCGTTGGAATTTGAATCTTAATTCTATTTTGATGTGTTCGGTTCAAATAATTAGAATTGGATTTGGAATTCAATTCCTTTAAATTCCTTTAAATAGAGGGATTTCAAATTCTTCCAAAATGTGGAAGAATTCAAATAAATTCATTGGAATCTTATCTTGAATATTTTTTAACGAGGACAGCGAATAAAACATTTTAGCTTTTTTGTTTTTAATTTTATTTTGAATTATGAATTTATTATTATTATTTTTTTAATATTTTTTAGAGGTTTTTGATCTTAATAGAAAACTCATAAAAAAATTCAAAAAAAAATATAATAAAAAAATCATAACGCATATATAAATTAAAAACAAAAAATCTAAAATAAACTAAAATATTTTCACCGTTATCATTGTAAAAAAAAACCTCTTTGATTTTCATTCATTTGTCAAACGAACACATTAAGAATGTATTTAGATTTCAATTCCCCTCAATTCTAATTTCTATTAAAATGTTCAGATTCCAAATCCAATTCATTTAAATTCCAATCCTATGCAAATTCCAATTATAGTTCATTCCGTAAAACGAACGCGCCCTAAAGGGTTTTTTCTTTTGATTTGTTTAAATTTGTTATTTCAATTCAAATTTTAAAATTTGCTATTTGCGTCCTTAGATTTTTTTTTGTTGCAATTTCGTCATTTTCATTAACATATTTTGGACTGAAATAGCAAGCTTTTAATAAGCCACAAGGACGCAAATTGTAACAAAAATGAAACTTTATAGACGAAAATAACAAATTTTAAACTTTTGGACTAAACTAGTAAATTTGAACAAATTATAGCCATAGTTCTCTCTTCTTTTAAACTTAAATTGTCATCAACACATTTATAATTAATCAAGGTATTAAAACTCAGAAAAACTCATTTACATACATGATCACATACTAAAGTCAACCATGATCTAATGGTATGGTGTTCATCCAATGCATGTTGGGCTTTAGGGGGATTGTCTCCTTGTTAGTGAAACTGCTAAGATCGACGCTTGGAATTATATCATGAAGACAGACCAAAATACAAGAAAATCAGAATCCATACCACATATATTAGTGTCTAGCAAAATGTGATACAGAAGCACCCATGATTAGGCTCTCGAGGCGACAAATGCATAGGATGAAGCCTCTACTGGCGCATACAACCCCAAAACCCCATTCTTAATGGGTAAGGAAACAATTCGTCATTGAAGGTCTCCAAAAAAGTACCTCCACAAACTACAATGTCTTCATTGTCTCACGCATCCTTTGTCAAAGAGAAACATTGCCTCCAATACGTGTACAAATTGGCATGTTCTAAAATCGAATAAAAGTTTAGCAATACCATACATGATCAAAGAAAAAATAGCTCACTATGTGGGTCACCAAGTTTTGAAAGAAAATGCATCAAATTAACAATAATAACAACTCTCTTTTTACCAACCCCTTAATAAACTCGGTGCCTTTACTGACAGCTTCCCCAAAAAGCCTCATCGCCAGTAATGGTCTCCCAATGTCAACAGAGAATACATTTATCATTATTTTTTCTCTCTAATCTACCCACAACCACTTTAAAAAAATATTAAAAAAATTATAGATTGTCACAGAAACTTTACAAATATAGAAAAAATCTCAACATTTTCTCTATACTTCACACAACACTTTAAAGCATTCTCTGTGTTATAAACCTCACTCGCATGATGATATGATGGATTGATTGAAAATGGTATTAGTTACACTTTTGTAACTTGTAATTTACTATGGGTGGCAACCTTGACCCAAATTATTTCAAATTGGTCAATTTGGGTTGTTTTAAAATGGGAAAATTCCCAAAATAGCCCATTTATAGTTAGTGTTTCCAAGTTTATCCCCCATAATTCAAGTTTTCAATTTTATCCCTTTGGTATCTCGTTGCCGACGACATGATAGTGAACACCGACGACGTGTTACCGAAACAAATAGGATGACGACACGTGGCCGGAATAGGTCGCCGCGACATGTTATATAACATGACGCCGAGACCCTACGTTAGTGTTAACATGACGCCGGGACCCTACGTTAGTGATAACGCTAAAACGACATGTTAGGTTATATAACATGACGTCGGGACCCTACGTTAGTGATAACGCATCGCTGCTACCATACGTTAGCAACATAACGCATCGTCAACCCTATGTTATACCCAACAAACCTATGTTTCGGTAACGCATCGTCGGTGTTCGCTATCATGTCGTCGGTGTTCGCTATCATGAAGTCGGCAACGAGATACCAAAGGGATAAAATTGGAAACTTGAATTATGGGGGATAAACTTGAAAACACTAACTATAAATGGGCTATTTTAAGAATTTTCCCTTTTAAAATTTATATGAGTTGGTTTGGGCCATATGTTTTAATTAAATAAGTCAAAATGAGTCACTTAAAAACTTCACACTCTTATTTTCGGGTCAAAATGGGGTCGACACATTTAAATATATGGGTCGATGTGGATTAGTGTCTTAAGGAAAAGTGACATGTTTAGGTTGAAACGGGTTTTTTAATGAAACAAGATCGGTTTAGGTTTTGGCTAGGATCAGGTTTCGTGCTGACACGAGTTTTAACACTGGATGGGTTGCGTTTCGGTTTCTTTCGAGTTTTCTCATAGGACGGGTCGATTTCGGTTTTTGTTTCGTTTTCGTCGACTTTTCAGTTTCGGTTAATTTGTTGGGTTTTTTTTATGAACCAGGAGAAAGGCGAAAACATTTTAGTTTTTTTAATTTTTTCATTTTTTATTTATATTTTGAGTTATGATTTTTTATTGTTTTTTTTTGGATTTTTATTCTTAATAAAAACCCTCAAAAAAATAATAAAAAAATCATAGCTCAAAATATAAAACAAAAAAAATTAAAACGTTTCGCTCGTTGTCCTTGTTTCACAAAAAATAATAAAAAAAAGACCTGAAACCCGTTTTGACCCGTTCTTACCTGGACTCGTTCCGACCCGAACCTGTTGACCCTAACCCGCTCCGACATGAACCAAACATCCCATTTTTTAGTTGACCCATTCCGACCCTAACCCGTTCTAACCCATGACCCGTTTCGACCCAACCCAACCTATTTGCCACCCCTATAATTTAATAAAAAAGAAAAGTCAAAGTCAAAGCCAAACATCCCCTCAAATCAAGAATCAGACGTTTCTCATGGCTTCAAACTGGGGATCAAATATGGCAGGTTACACTGAAGCAGTTGAGTCTGCAACCATCCTCATTCGTTTGGTAAAGTAAACCATCTCCTTTCTCATTTACATCTTCTGCAAAACCAAAACAAATTTTCTTTTCTGATAAATAATTTCAACAAAGAGGGTGGGTTTTTCTTGTTTATAATAAGTTAGAATGTTTCTTTGATTGGTCTTTTGCTACTGGATTTGTCATTTGTGTCATAATTAAACTGCCTTTTTGATATGTCTCAGGAAAGTCAGGGATGGTCATTTCACAGCTGCAGTCAAGGTATTATGCTCAAGTGGGGTTGCCCCTCTCGGAGATTCAACCATAAAAGCCCTCATTGATAAACACCTAGTGGTGCCGCCTCCGTCCTTGCCTTCTAGATCTGTCGCCCTGCCTACTCTCTCTGTATTTGGGAAGTGTGTGCTTAGATGTATCCGATCATTTCCTAAAGGGACCTCATGCGGGAGAGACGGGATGCGGGCGCAACACTTGTTGGACGCTCTTAGTGGTGAGGGATCAGTGACTTCCATGGGTCTGCTCTCAGCCATCACTGAAGTCGTCAACTTATGGCTAGGGGGTCTGTGCCCCAAGGTGCTCGCTGAGTTTATTGCTTCGGCCCCCCTTACCCCTTTATTAAAGCCGGATAATGGAATTCGGCCCATTGCTGTGGGGGCTATCTGGCGTAAGTTGGTTTCTAAAGTGGCTATGAAGATGGTTGGGAAGGAAATGACTCAGTATTTAGGGGACTTTCAGTTTGGGGTGGGGACCCCTAATGGGGCAGAGGAGGTGCTTCACAGCGCGAACCGGTTTATTAACTCCTTTCACGCGGACGGCTCTTTAGCTATGCTTACCGTGGACTTCTCCAACGCCTTCAATATGGTCGACCGCACAGCCCTTCTCCGGGAGGTTCATCATCATTGCCCGTTTATCTATCTATGGGTCCAGTTCCTTTATGCCCAGCCGGCTAGGTTGTATGTTGGTGATGACTGTATAGGGGATACTACTGGGGTTTAGCAGGGAGACCCCCTTGGGCCCCTCCTCTTTGCCTTAGCATTACACCCTCTTGTTCTCCGGGTACAAAATGACTGTAACCTCCCATTTCATGCTTGGTACTTGGATGATGGGACTATTATTGGTGGTGCCAACGAAGTCGCTAAAGCCCTAGACATTATCAACTCGGAAGGGCCATCATTGGGGCTGCAACTTAATATTAAGAAAATCGAGGTTTTTTGGCCAGCGTGTAATGGGGTGAAAGTCAAAGATGGGCTCTTCCCTAGTGGGATTGGTAGACCAGAGAGAGGGGTAAAGCTCCTTGGAGGGGCTGTTAGTCGAGATCCCTACTTTATTAAGGAGTTGGCGAGGCGGAGAGCAACTCGTGCGGTTGATCTTATGAAACTCTTACCTTGCCTTAGGGATCCCCAGAGCGAACTCCTCCTGCTTAGGTCTTGGATGGGGGTTGCTAAGTTGCTTTTTGGGTTACGAACATGCCACCCCCATATGATGGATGATGCGGTATCCTGTTTTGATAAGGGGCTACGAGAAGCCATCGAAGACATAAATGTATGTGGAGGCCCGTTCTTTGGTGATCTTCAGTGGCGACTTGCATCTTTACCGATGCGCTTAGGGGGTTTAGGCCTTCTTTCGGCTCTTGATGTTGGGGTTTACGCTTTTGTAGCGTCGAGGGCTCAGTCTTGGAAGCTACAGAATCACATCTTAAGGAATAGCGGGGTTGTCGACCTGGACTCAAACTACGTGCAGGCCCTGGAACGCCTAAATGGCGCTCTCCCAGACTTTGACATTGGCGGTTTCTCTAATATGGACACCGCCCCACCAAAGCCTCAAAAAACTTTGGCGAATGCCCTTTTTGGCAAAATCGCTCAGAGCCTGGGAGAAGTTTTTGGATTCTTGTAACATCCCGAAATTTCGAGATAATATTAATTATATTACTTAACAATAGAGGGAAAGATTACTCGGGTTATCAGGAAATAAATAATAGAATAGGAGTTGGTATGGGTCGGGCTAGTGTTGGGAAATGTATGTGGGTCTTGGACTTAGATTGCGTAAGATGGGTTAAATGAGAATGGGCCTTGGGTCCGTGGGCTTGAGAGAGATAAATACCCATCCCAAGCCCAAAATATCATTTATTTCCATCTTTCTCTTTTACACTCCTCAAAAACACACACATAACCGACCGAGATTCGAAGCCGAGACCCGAGATTCTGTTGAATAGATCTGAGTTGATAAGGTAAGAACTAATCCAACAAAGCTAATATTACTGAAAATGGTTAGGATTGGATGGGTTAACCGGACCCGAAACCCAACTGCCCAAATCGGACCCCTAAAACGTCGATTTTAGGCCGATTTGATGGTTGGGATTTGTAGGCGCCGATCATACGATTCCGTGGGTACCAAAATCGAGTTATTTGGCTAAGAAACGAAGGAGTTATGGGCAAACAGATCTGCAGCGCGACAACTTCGCCTTCATCTGGGCAACTTCGCCTTCAAGCGATGAACTTCGCCTGCAAGCTAAGTTCGCCTGATGAACTTCGCCTGCAAGCCAAGTTCGCCTGATGATAAGTTCGCCTGAAGCCAAGTTCGCCTGATGGCAACTTCGCTGAAAAGCTAAGTTCGCCTAAATGGTAACTTCGCCTAAAAGCCAAGTTCGCCTGAGGTTTAACTTCGCCTAAAAGCCAAGTTCGCCTAAGGTTTAACTTCGCCTAAAAGCCAAGTTCGCCTGAGGTTTAACTTCGCCTAAAAGCCAAGTTCGCCTGAGGTTTAACTTCGCCTAAAAGCCAAGTTCGCCTAAGGTTTAAACTTCGCCTGAAGCCAAGTTCGCCTAAGGTTTAACTTCGCCTAAAGTGAAGTTCGCTTAGAAAATAAATTAAAAACCTAATGGAAAATGTGTTAAGGCAGTTATCGAAAATAAAATTTTTCCAAGCTGACCTGGCAGCTTAACCCCAGCCAGGGGCTCTGCCCCTTGGACCCCGCTAGGGGCTGCCGCCCCTAGAACCCCGCTGCCAGGGGCGCTGCCCCCGGACCCCCGTTCGTTGTGGGTCATATATAGATAGAAATACAAAACGAGTAGTAGTAGTTAATTGATATATGTAAATATTATACAGTTAGCCGAGCCCAGTTAAAGAAAGGAATTACGATCAACGGCGAGCGTAACAGGATCCAGGTGAGTTTCTAGCCCCATTCCTTGTTATGTTTTCGGGGCTGTGTGCATACTTGATGTGTTGTTAATACATTTATCCTAAGTGATAAGTGTATGCCATATGTGATATATGTGATATGTATGAATGATTGCTTGATGGTACGTGAACGATCTTCGGATATTGCACGTACTGTCAGGTTGTAACGTTATAAATATGGTAAGTATGATATGTATGAATGATTGCTTGATGGTACGTGAACGATCTTCGGATATTGCACGTACTGTCAGGTTGTAACGTTATAAATATGGTAAGTATGATATGTATGAATGATTGCTTGATGGTACGTGAACGATCTTCGGATATTGCACGTACTGTCAGGTTGTAACGTTATAAATATGGCAAGTATGATATGTATGTTTATGTGTATGAACGTAATAAAGTTAATAAAAGAAGGAAATGACGGTTGTATGGTTGTATGGTTACGAAAAGGGTACCGAGCCCTAATAATACTCGAAGTATGATGTATGGTTGTATGGTAACGAAGAGGGAATCGAACCCTACTAATATTAAAAAAAACAAGGGACCAGACCCTAATAATATCTGTGATGTTAGGGACCAGACCCTAATAATATCTGTGATGTTAGGGACCAGACCCTCATAATATCTGTGATGTTAGGGACCAGACCCTCATAATATCTGTGATGTTAGGGACCAGACCCTTATAATATCTGTGATGTTAGGGACCAGACCCTTATAATATCTGTGAGGTTATAGGGCGAAAGGCTCTTTAAAACGTATGATTATAAACGTAAAGAAAGTATGTAAGTAAGAAAGAAAGTATGTAAGTAAGAATGAAGGTATGAGTACTTATGTGTGTATAAAAGAAAGTTATGAGGTTAAGTACGTATGTATGTAATAAGGTATTGTATGGTATTGTATGATTAACTAGAACTCACTCAGCGTAGCTGACTTTTAGTATGCACGCAGGTGAGTAGGATGAGACAGCTGGCTTGAGTGGAGGACACATGGCAGAAGACTAAAGCCTGGCATCTGAAGATCTGATATGTTTTATAAGTTATGTTTTAATTTTGGAAAGACAAAAGGAATGTTTTACGACATGATTATGAATTGATATGTAATGTTTTATGAAAGTTTTATATTCCGCGTAAAGTTTTAATTAACTCTGATATTTAGAACTGTGTTTATGAGTAAATCCAACACGAAAGTAGGGTTACCGATGACGGGGCCTTACAATTGTCCCCCCGACAGAAGGCGGTTATTGAATGCTTACAAGGTCCTCATGCCCAAGATTTTCTGACCGTTATCCCGATTGATGGCTTGGGCCAAAGCATGTCTGCAGGGCCATTCTTAAGTACCGTTTGATGGTCCCAATGTACCCAGAAGACGAAACATGTCCGATCTGTCGTAAGGCTTGCCTGGATAAATTCGGAGAGCATACGGTTCATTGCAAGGAGATGCCTGGGTTCAAATACCGACATGATTGGGTGCGGGACGTTCTTTGGGACATCTTTGTGACATCTGACCCGATCCGACCCGACCCAGGTACCCGTTTCTCTGATCCGATCTCTTTCTTTTATGATTTAATATTTATTTATACTTATATTTTACTTTTAATAATAATAATATATATTTTCCTTCCCGCCTCTTTCTCTCTCTTTCTTTCCGCCGTCCCGTCCCTCTCCTCTCTTTCCGCCTTCTTTTCCCTCTTGTCGCCGTCCCGCCCTTACGCCTTGTTTCCCTCTTTTTCTTCTCTTTGCTTGTCCTTTGTTCCTTCCCGCCTAAGGTTGTCTGCGCAGCTCCACGCGCCAGACTCCCTTACAAGGAATCCTGCGTGAAGACCACCTGTTTCAGCGATACGCGAGACGAACTCTTCTCGCAGCGCGTTAAGAATTGTAATTCTTCTCGCAGTGCGCGAAGGACGGAAGTTCTTCCCGCGACGCGCTAAGGATTTGTAGTTCTTCTCGCAGCGCGCTAAGAATCGTAATTCATCCCTCGACGCGCGAAGAATTATAGTTCTTCCCGCGGCGCGCTAGGAATTTTAGTTCCTCCCGCGGCGCGCTAAGAAATGTGATTCTTCCCGCGGCGCGCGTAGAAATGTAGTTCTTTCCGCGACGCGTTAAGGTTAGTTCTGTCTGCCTTCGCGCTCGCGCTCTCTTGACCTTCTGTGTCTGCCTTCGCGCCTTAGCCTTCTCGCGCTGAACCCTTTGAGTTTCTTCTCGCCGTTTGCTTTTGAGTTGTCTTATCTTTTGAGCTGTTGACCTAATCTGCTTTATGTCTGAAAAGTTGCTTTCGGCGCAGCATGCGCACCAACCCCATTGGTTGACAGAAAAAGTGACTGACATTATCTTTTGAGATCTGCTTTTCCATGCTTTAATCAGTAACTTTATCTGTCCTCTCTCATGCCTTTTTCTGAATCCTGTCAGCCTTTTTCTCTTTTTCCCTGCTACCATATCTTTTGATATCTTTACTTTTCAGAACTTTTTACTGTTGATATCTTTTCTTTTACTTTTGGAGATCTTTTCTAGGGTTTGTGTCCCCTAGGGTTTGCCTATATATAGTACTATTTTCTTAACACTTCACACACTACACTTATTCTCTTCCTCCCTTTTTGCTCTCTGCCGTTGTTCTTCAGCCGCCTCCCTCCTCTCTTGCCTCCGTTTTCTCCTCTCCTCTGCCCTGTTTTCCGGTAATATATTATATATAATAACTTATTAATTATGCTAACTTATAATCAAGACTTAAAACAAATCATTAAAACAATAATCTTGTTTATAGGTTAACTTGTGCTTGTTTAAAGTTGGTTCTTGCTTTATCTATCATCGCATCTTTATCAAGTGAGTAATCTCGTACCTAATCCCTTTTTGCTTTTAATGTTTTGGGATGTTCATGTGTTCATACAAACTTAGAGTCTTAAACTTGTTTATGAGCTTTAGTCGCGCAGTATCCCATGTGTTGAGGACGTTTACTTGGCTGTTTATTTGTATGTGTGTATCATTAACCGCTTTGTTCGGCCTATTCCGAAGTTTTCATGGATCCATTAGATGAACACGGGAGACCTATCGTTTACGGTTTTCTTTGTTTACACTTGCACAGATGTTTTCTCGTTTTTGTGCTCAATTGGGAGCACGGATTGAACTATGAACTATGAGCTATGATCTATCTAGGCTTGATCACAATCTGATTGCACCCTTGTTAAACACCAGACATACACGTGTTGCGCGCAGATTTATGATTATCTATGTATTGTATTAAACTTGATTTCTCACCAACACGCAAGTGTTTGACGTTTATTTTAACACATGTTCAGGTTTGCAGTAGCTGTTTTGGAGCTTGTGGACACATAGGAAGTTTTCTTTATTTTGGACCTAGATTAAAATGTATCAAGACAAGTTATTGCTGTTCGAATATTATGATTTATAATATATTGATTTATGATGATTTATGTTCTCTTGTTTACCCTGCGCGTGCGCGAATGAATGTATTTATTAAATATTGACACCCAATAGTGTCACGAGTAATGAAACAATATGTGGCGCCCCGATGTATAATCCGCCTTTGGTCGGGGTGTTACAGATTGGTATCAGAGCTCGTTGACTTTAGGATAGGTGGTTAGACGTAACGGCCTAGAATACCTAAGAGTCCCTTCTCGCGCATGAGAGAAATCTCATGTTTGCGCGCTTATTGTTAATTACTCGTTATTTATGAATATGCTCGCGCTTGCGCAGTATATGATTTTATTCCGCGATATTTCGATTTTTGTGAATTTCGATTTTTATTGATTTTACTTACATATTCGTTTGTTGGGATTGAAAATCCGAAAAGTCATGGTGATACATGAATAGTTGATTTTCAATTTCCATTTACGATTATGTTCTGAGGTTGGAGACTTGAAAAGTCATGGTGATACATGAATTGTCAACCTCCAATACTCATTTTCTTGTATATTTTATATTGAGGATTGAAAAGTCATGGTGATACATGAATCGTCAATCTCCAATGCTCGTTTGCTCGTATATTTTAAATTGGGAATTCGGAAAGTCATGGTGATACATGAATTGTCGATTCTTGATTCGAATTTGTTACCTTTATTAAGTCTGCATTTAGGATCATTTATTTTACTTTAACTGTTGACTGTAACTGACTCCGTGAAACCAAGCTTTATAAGATTAAAACTTTGCGCTAAAACCAAGATATTAACTAAAATTAAAATTTTTATAGAATGCCTCCGCTATCTCGCCGATTTCAGAGAAGAGAAGCCTCGCGCATGCGTAGACAGCAACGTTCCCAGGAAATGGCCGCCGCGATAGCCCAAGCCTTGAGCCAAAACAATACCTCCAGTTATAACATTAAATCCTTTAACGCGGGTAACCCTCCAAAGTTCACAGGTCTTGAAGGAGCCACCGTGATGCTCCAGTGGCTTGAGAAAATCGAAAACACTTTCCTCCACACCCAATGCCCCTCAGACAGACGAACCCTATATGCTTCCAGTGTCCTGGAATCCAGAGCGCTTACATGGTGGAATGGAGTAGCTCATGCGCGTGGCGCAGAGGCTGCTTCTAGCATGACATGGGAGGAATTCAAGGAAATTCTTACGCGAGAATTCTGCCCTCCCAACGAAATTAAGCGCCTGGAGGAGGAATTTTGGAATCTTAAGCAATACAGCGGTGAAGCGCGCGAGTACGCGACGCGCTTCCATGAACTAAGTTTGCTTGTCCCTCACCTTGTTACCCCTTCCCGCCGAGCCATAGAGAAATTCCTTGGGGGTCTCCCCATGGAAATTCAAGATTCTGTATGGGCCAGAAACCCAGTTACCCTCTCTGACGCCATTGAGTTGGCCGCTGTGCTCAGCGACAACCATGTCAGAGCAGGAACCCTGTTCCTGCGGGGAACTGAGAAGACCAAACTCACCAAGACTGCCCCTGAACCAACAGAAACCAAACCTGAACCCTCAAACCGTAACAACCTCAAGCGCAGGCGCAAGGCCTATGCGCTTACCAACCCGCCCATTGTCCAGCAACCCATCTACCAACCTCCAGTTTACGCGCCTAACCCACTGACAGCCTACCCAACACCTCCTGTAGTCCATAACTATGCCTTAACCAATCCAGCACTCCCTGCCCCACCAACTAAGAAACCTTACACAGGAAACCAACCCCTTTGCCCAACCTGTAGACTTCACCACCCAACTCAGACCCCGTGTCGACAATGTAACCGATGTGGCCGCATTGGTCACTCAACCGAATACTGTAGAGTCCCTCCCGCCAACCCAATTGCGCCAACACCACCAGTCTACCCGCAGAACCCACAATTAATCTACCAAAACCCACGACCCAGGTCGTGCTATAACTGCGGTGATCCCAGTCATTTCCGGAACGCGTGCCCGAGACTACAAGTGCAAATCACACAAGCGAATCCGGTGAACCAGATTTCAAACCAAGTGACGCGTGGACGAGCTTTTAACATAACCGCGCACCAAGCGCAAGCGAATAATGATGTAGTTAATGGTACATTTTTGCTTAACGGATTTTATGCTTCTGTACTTTTTGATACTGGCGCCGATCGAAGTTTTATCTCTCGCGCCTTCGAGCAGAAGCTTGCGCGACCGCGCAACGATTTAAAAGAAAATTTTTCAGTTGAATTGGCTAATGGTGAAACTGTTTTAATAAACTCGGTGATAAAAGATTGTACGCTTAACCTTAACGAAAACGATTTTCTGATCGACCTCATCCCCATGCCTCTTGGAAGCTTTGATGTTATCATTGGTATGGACTGGCTCTCGAAGAATCGCGCCGAAGTTATTTGCGCCAAGAAATTGATTCGCATACCTCGAGAAAATGGTGATCTTCATATCTACGGCGAAAAACCCTCCCGCGGTCTTAAACTTATGTCTTGCGCCGAAGCCCAAAGACTCATGCGGAAGAAGTGTGTTGCATTCTTAGCACATGTGGTTAAACCTGCTGAAGAGAAGAAGCTTCGCGATATCCCTGTTGTGCGTGATTTCCCTGAAGTTTTTCCTGATGATCTTCCTGGTATCCCTCCCGCTCGTGAAGTCGAGTTCCGTATTGATCTTGTCCCTGGTGCTTCCCCCGTGGCTAAATCTCCTTACCGTCTTGCGCCCGCTGAGATGTAAGAATTGGCAAGTCAACTTCAAGAGTTGACCGCTAAAGGATTCATTCGCCCTAGCTCTTCGCCCTGGGGTGCTCCGGTGTTGTTCGTTAAAAAGAAAGATGGATCGTTTCGCATGTGTATTGATTACCGCGAGTTGAACAAACTCACCATTAAAAACCGGTATCCCTTACCGCGTATTGACGACCTCTTTGATCAACTCCAAGGTGCCTCTTGTTTCTCGAAGATTGATCTCCGCTCTGGCTATCACCAGTTGCGCATCCGCGATGAAGATGTTCCGAAGACTGCTTTTCGAACTCGTTATGGCCATTTTGAATTCTTGGTCATGTCCTTCGGTCTAACCAATGCACCCGCCGTTTTCATGGATCTAATGAATCGGGTGTGTAGGCCCTTCTTGGATAAATTCGTGATTGTGTTTATCGATGATGTTCTGGTGTATTCTAAGACCAAGGCCGAGCACGAGCAACATCTTCGGTTGGTGTTGCAAAAGCTTAGAGCTGAGCAACTCTATGCTAAGCTTTCCAAGTGTGAATTCTGGTCTGATGAAGTACAGTTTCTTGGTCATGTTGTAAACAAGATGGGTATTCATGTCGACCCATCCAAAATTGAAGCAATCAAGAACTGGATTACGCCATCCTCTCCTTCTGAGATCCGTTCCTTTCTGGGCTTAGCTGGTTACTACCGGCGATTTATTTCGAACTTCTCGAAGATCGCTTTGCCTTTAACAGCTCTAACGCACAAAGGTAAACCATATATTTGGGGCTCGAAGCAAGAAGAAGCCTTTCTAACGCTCAAGCGTTTGTTGTGTGAAGCTCCTGTTCTTGCGCTACCTGAGGGTAATGATGATTTTGTCGTGTATTGCGATGCATCCAACCAAGGTCTCGGTTGTGTTCTTATGAAACGAGGCAAGGTTATCGCTTACGCATCAAGGCAACTTAAGGTTCATGAAAAGAATTATACAACTCACGATCTCGAACTTGGTGCAGTTGTTTTTGCCTTGAAGATCTGGAGACACTACCTTTATGGTACTAAGTGTATCCTCTACACTGACCATAAAAGCCTTCAGCATATCTTTGATCAAAAGGAACTTAACATGAGGCAACGCCGATGGAACGAACTCATCAGCGATTACGATTGTGAGATCCGGTATCATCCTGGTAAGGCTAATGTGGTAGCCGATGCGCTCAGCCGAAAACCCTGCCAGCTCAACTGTATTTTGCCGCGCACGCAGCTTCACTTTGCGCCGATTCAGAGCAATCTTGAATCACGCATTCGCGACGCGCAGCGCGCATCCATCAGTAATGGTAACCTTCGCGCCGAGTTAGCGTGTGGCGCGGAAGCGCATTTTGTCCCTAATCTGAGTGGAATTCTCTGCTATCTTAATCGCATCTGGATTCCCTTTGATGAGAATCTCCGCGCTGATATCCTGAGTGAAGCGCACAAATCTCGGTATTCTATTCATCCTGGCGCTGATAAGATGTACAAGGATTTGCGCATAACTTATTGGTGGCCCGGTATGAAAAAGGATATTGCTGTGTTCGTAGCTAAATGCCTGACTTGTTCTAAAGTAAAAGCTGAACACCAACGCCCATCTGGTTTGCTCGAACAACCAGAAATTCCTACGTGGAAATGGGAATGTGTAGCGATGGACTTTATTACCAAGTTACCTTTGACAGCAAGCAAACATGATAGCATTTGGGTAATAGTGGATCGTTTGACTAAGTCTGCTCACTTTCTGCCCATTCGTGAAAACTACCGTGTTGAGCAACTCGCGCAGCTTTATGTCAAGGAAATCGTCTGCCGCCATGGTACTCCTTTGAGCATCATATCCGATCGCGATGGCCGTTTTATATCTCGCTTTTGGAAATCTCTCCAATCTGCGCTAGGAACTCGCTTGGACATGAGTACGGCATATCATCCTCAGACTGACGGTCAGTCTGAGCGAACTATTCAAACTCTTGAGGATATGCTCCGATCTTGTGTTCTTGACTTTGGAGGTAATTGGGATTCGCACCTGCCTTTGATCGAGTTCTCTTATAATAACAGCTATCATTCCAGTATCGGTATGGCCCCATTTGAAGCACTTTACGGTCGTAAGTGCCGCTCCCCGATTTGTTGGAGCGAAGTGGGAGAAGCTCAAATCACAGGACCCGAACTTGTTCAAGAGACAACCGATAAAATCGCCAAGATCCGTGATCATCTGCTGACTGCCAGAAGCCGACAGAAGAGTTACGCAGATCGCAGGCGAAAGCCTCTTGAATTTCAAGTTGGTGATCTTGTTCTCCTCAGAGTGTCGCCCTGGAAAGGTGTTGTCCGCTTTGGGAAGAAAGGTAAGCTTGCTCCTCGATATGTTGGACCATTCAAGATTCTCGCGCGTGTGGGAAAAGTTGCCTACAGACTTGACCTGCCGCCCGCGCTCAGTAATGTGCATCCAACGTTCCATGTATCCAATCTCAAGAAGTGTTTAGCTGACAAGAACCTTCACATTCCACTTGATGAAGTTCAAATTGATGAATCTATGCATTTCGTTGAGAAGCCTGTTGAGATTATGGATCGCGAGGTTAAGCAAACCAAGCGCAGTCGTATCCCTATCGTTAAAGTTCGCTGGGAGTCCAAGCGCGGAGCCAAGTTTACATGGGAAAGGGAAGATCAAATGAAGATCAAGTACCCGCACCTGTTCTCTGCGCAACCTACTTCGAGATAAATTTCGGGACGAAATTTCTTAAAGTAGGGGAGACTGTGACATCTGACCCGATCCGACCCGACCCAGGTACCCGTTTCTCTGATCCGATCTCTTTCTTTTATGATTTAATATTTATTTATACTTATATTTTACTTTTAATAATAATAATATATATTTTCCTTCCCGCCTCTTTCTCTCTCTTTCTTTCCGCCGTCCCGTCCCTCTCCTCTCTTTCCGCCTTCTTTTCCCTCTTGTCGCCGTCCCGCCCTTACGCCTTGTTTCCCTCTTTTTCTTCTCTTTGCTTGTCCTTTGTTCCTTCCCGCCTAAGGTTGTCTGCGCAGCTCCACGCGCCAGACTCCCTTACAAGGAATCCTGCGTGAAGACCACCTGTTTCAGCGATACGCGAGACGAACTCTTCTCGCAGCGCGTTAAGAATTGTAATTCTTCTCGCAGTGCGCGAAGGACGGAAGTTCTTCCCGCGACGCGCTAAGGATTTGTAGTTCTTCTCGCAGCGCGCTAAGAATCGTAATTCATCCCTCGACGCGCGAAGAATTATAGTTCTTCCCGCGGCGCGCTAGGAATTTTAGTTCCTCCCGCGGCGCGCTAAGAAATGTGATTCTTCCCGCGGCGCGCGTAGAAATGTAGTTCTTTCCGCGACGCGTTAAGGTTAGTTCTGTCTGCCTTCGCGCTCGCGCTCTCTTGACCTTCTGTGTCTGCCTTCGCGCCTTAGCCTTCTCGCGCTGAACCCTTTGAGTTTCTTCTCGCCGTTTGCTTTTGAGTTGTCTTATCTTTTGAGCTGTTGACCTAATCTGCTTTATGTCTGAAAAGTTGCTTTCGGCGCAGCATGCGCACCAACCCCATTGGTTGACAGAAAAAGTGACTGACATTATCTTTTGAGATCTGCTTTTCCATGCTTTAATCAGTAACTTTATCTGTCCTCTCTCATGCCTTTTTCTGAATCCTGTCAGCCTTTTTCTCTTTTTCCCTGCTACCATATCTTTTGATATCTTTACTTTTCAGAACTTTTTACTGTTGATATCTTTTCTTTTACTTTTGGAGATCTTTTCTAGGGTTTGTGTCCCCTAGGGTTTGCCTATATATAGTACTATTTTCTTAACACTTCACACACTACACTTATTCTCTTCCTCCCTTTTTGCTCTCTGCCGTTGTTCTTCAGCCGCCTCCCTCCTCTCTTGCCTCCGTTTTCTCCTCTCCTCTGCCCTGTTTTCCGGTAATATATTATATATAATAACTTATTAATTATGCTAACTTATAATCAAGACTTAAAACAAATCATTAAAACAATAATCTTGTTTATAGGTTAACTTGTGCTTGTTTAAAGTTGGTTCTTGCTTTATCTATCATCGCATCTTTATCAAGTGAGTAATCTCGTACCTAATCCCTTTTTGCTTTTAATGTTTTGGGATGTTCATGTGTTCATACAAACTTAGAGTCTTAAACTTGTTTATGAGCTTTAGTCGCGCAGTATCCCATGTGTTGAGGACGTTTACTTGGCTGTTTATTTGTATGTGTGTATCATTAACCGCTTTGTTCGGCCTATTCCGAAGTTTTCATGGATCCATTAGATGAACACGGGAGACCTATCGTTTACGGTTTTCTTTGTTTACACTTGCACAGATGTTTTCTCGTTTTTGTGCTCAATTGGGAGCACGGATTGAACTATGAACTATGAGCTATGATCTATCTAGGCTTGATCACAATCTGATTGCACCCTTGTTAAACACCAGACATACACGTGTTGCGCGCAGATTTATGATTATCTATGTATTGTATTAAACTTGATTTCTCACCAACACGCAAGTGTTTGACGTTTATTTTAACACATGTTCAGGTTTGCAGTAGCTGTTTTGGAGCTTGTGGACACATAGGAAGTTTTCTTTATTTTGGACCTAGATTAAAATGTATCAAGACAAGTTATTGCTGTTCGAATATTATGATTTATAATATATTGATTTATGATGATTTATGTTCTCTTGTTTACCCTGCGCGTGCGCGAATGAATGTATTTATTAAATATTGACACCCAATAGTGTCACGAGTAATGAAACAATATGTGGCGCCCCGATGTATAATCCGCCTTTGGTCGGGGTGTTACAATCTTAAGGCGAGCTGGGATATCAGCTAAAAAGGAAGCCCCCGTAAACTTCCTTACAGATCCCACGGAAGGGAGATCCACTCTACGACCGGCAGATTTGCTCGTCTTTGGTTGGGCCGGGGGAAAACACGCTTGTGTTGACCTCAAAGGGGTATCTCCCTTAGCTGGTTTGAGGGATAATGGGTTTGTAGCTGGGCAAGCAATGAAAATGGCTGAAACGAAAAAGGTGGAGAAACATGCTAAAGCCTGCGAAGAGAACCAACATGTTTTTGTCCCTCTGGCTTTTGATACATTTGGCTCATTGGCACCGGAAGCTATCCGTTTCCTAACCAGGGTCCAGCAGGTTGTGCATAGCAATGTGTCGACTCCAAAGGGACAGGGGTATGTCTTTAGCAGGTTAGGGTTTGCAATTTAGAAAGGGGTGGCGGCGCAACTTGTTGCCCGCCTACCTGCTATATTGATGTAATATCTATGTTTCTATATATTGTAGTTGATTTCTGATTTGCCCAACAACAAAACTTGCTCAACTAATGCTTGTTTTATGCATAAACAGTTTTTTTTAGGATTCTTCTAAATATTTGTGTAACATTGTTTATCAAATTTTAAAAATTACTTAATATTCATCATTCAAAATGAAAATCCATATATTTGGTTCGGTTTTATTACACGTAAAACCAAAACTGAACTGAAAGTTTGGTATTTAAGGTAACAAAAAACCAAACCACGGCTTTCGTTTGGGTTCGGTTATGGATCAGATTTTTTTGGTTTAATGCACACCCCTTGATTCTTTTATGTTTCCTATCCTTTAGAAAGTTACTTACTTTATGTACAATTAGTCTATTCCAATTGATCTGTTAATAAGACATCATCATCATCATCGTACTCAGTATATCCCACCAATAACAATGCTATGGTAGGGTCTGAGGAGGGTAAGATGTAGACAGCCTTACCTCTATCCCATAGGGATAGGGAGGCTGCTTCCGGTGAGACCCCCGGCTCGATAGTAGTTTTGCATCAAGCCTTGGACATAAGGCACATAACACTCAATCATCGGGACACCGGCTGATTGGTGCATGTGCCCTTGTCTTTCGGCTATCAAAGCCACCACATGATGCCTGATTAACCTTCCGCCACTTTTAACGTTATTTTCACGTGATTAGTAAAATAACGTCAAAATTAGTGCAATTTTACTTTTGCCCACCCAAGGGTTCACACATATATACATTATATGCGCGCACCGCAAGCACGGCGTGATCTGTTAATAAGACCCAAGAGTTAATTAGTAGTTAAGATTGCAAATGAAAGAAAGAGAAAAGGTAATAAAAATAGAATAGATATAAAGATGGGAAATGTGATGCAAGAGATTTCTTGAAGATCAATAAAATTTGGAGATAATTTAGGGAAAGGTGATTTCAGCTAAACCTGTGACACAAATAGTCTTGTTCTTAAGGACATGTAGTAAAACAGTTTTTATATCAGTGATTTTCCATGTAAGTTCGTAGTTATAAAGACAATAACTGTAACTTTAACATAAATGACAATATCTGTAATTTGCTCTTTGTTTTATTATTTAAACAATTCAAGTAAATGAAGATTTTGGATCCAGTATTTAAGAATCCGTACATAACAGAAAAAAGAAACAATATGAAAACGGTGTACAAATACGAGTTCATAGGACACTTCGTATATCTACTCAGACTCACACTCAATAAGACTTGAACTACCGAATCCATTGCAGGCCTTTTATTTCTATCTTCCTCCACACAACTCAGACCGATCTCAACAAGTTTTGCAGCCTGCTTTCTACTAAACGTCCCCTCCAACCTCGGATCGATTACCTCTTCAATCCATGACTCCTCGTGCTTTTGAATACTTTCTTTTGTTACCTTCACAAACCTCATAAGCTCGGATTATTCCTCTTCTGCTCCTTGAACACTTACGTTAGATATTCGACTTCCTTTTGCTAATTCTAAAACCACAACCCCGTAACTGTAAACATCCACCTTTGCCGTGATAGGCACGTTGTGAGCCCATTCTGGAGCCATGTAACCTCTCGTCCCTCTCATCCTAGTCAACGCTGAGTTTTGTCCACTTAACTTTGCCAAACCAAAATCTGCAATCTTTGGTTGCAATGCACCGTCTAAAAGAATGTTTTCCGGCTTCACGTCACAGTGAATCACCCATTCGAGACACTCGTGGTGCAAATACGCCAACCCTTTTGCTATACCTATTGCAACTTTAAACCGTTCTTTCCAGTTGAGAAAGTTTGAAGAAAACAATCTTTTATCAAGTGAAAGATTCTCTACATACTCGTAAACTAGAAGCTTGCTTTGTTTTTGTGAACAAAATCCCCACATTCGGACGACGTTCATGTGATTAATCTTACCAATCGTGCTCACTTCCGCCAAAAACTCGCCTCCTTCACTCACATCTCCCAGTCTTTTCACAGCCACCACACGTTCGTCTTCTAGAATCCCTTTATAAACAACTCCCGACCCTCCTCGTCCTATCTCCGTCTTAAAGTTCCGTGTCGCATTCACTAGTTCTCGATAACTGAACCCTCTGAATTGACCAGACGTTATTCGGTACCCGTCTTCTAAGCTGGCTAGCAACTGGTTCTTTCAAGAGAATAGCCAGCACCATGATAAGATAACTATAACTTCAACTACACCGATAGCTAAAGCGAATGAGTAAAGATAAACCCAATGAAACTTTGTGCTGGTTGAGTCATACATAGATGGAGATCCCAACATAGATATGGCATTTGTACATGTAGCGTTAGGACTGGTAAGGATTCTGGAAGATGCTGATGTGTTAGTGTCTAACGGTACTTTAAAGTAGATGGTACCTAGGATGTTAGGATATTGGTATCCGTTAAAAAGCGCACTTTTGGCATAACAAACGCCTTCGCCTGTTAGGCGGTAACTAAACGCCTGGCAACGACAATCTGCCAAGCAGATGTCACGACATGATTGGAACGAAACCGGGGACGAGAAGTTTAGATCAAAGCCGTAGTAATCGGTGTATGGTAATGGTAAAAAGTCAAACTTTGATGATGCTTCACATGTTATGTTGAAAGTGGGCTTGCAGCCCTGGCTTAAGTCAACAGGGTCGGTAAACTCGTAACCCCGGGGGCATGAACACTCGGGTCTGTCTTTCTGAATACAAATGCCGTTTCTCCCACATATTCCGTGAATGTTACATGGTTGTGAAATGGCTTGCCATGAAATTGACCATGATCCGGTTGACTCGTTTAAGCTGTAAAGTCTGAGGTTACCGTCATGGTCAATGGTTAGTCTTCTTTTGATCCCCGGACCCATATCTGTAGCAGTAAAAGTCAGCCGATCACTGGAGTTAAAGACACCCAAATCGTTAAAGGATGCGATTCTGCTACTGTTATACAAGGTTCTTCCGAAAGCGAAAGCATCAAATCTGGGATCAGGACTGGGCCAGTATACATTTGAGATTTCCGGGCCGTCATAAATCAGTGTTAAAACGTTAATACTGTTGAAGCTTAAACCAAAATACCCGGATTCAAAACTTCCTCTTTTTGAAGCAGATATCAAACTTTTACTCTTTGTTAGCGTTTGAGATGGTAAAAGAGTGTCGGTTGGAAAATCAAAGCTTTGCCAGATAATCTGACCTTTTTGGTTCTTTAATACTAGATTACCTGTTATTCGACAGAATATATATTTTAGGTTTCTTTGTAATATTGTAAACATATGTTGTGCTCCTACAAATAGTTGGTATTAACTGTATACCTGTGTTAAGCAGCACGGCTATGTTTGCATCAGTTGTGTCACACCCTCAAAATCCACTAACGGAGTTTTACCGTCAGAGGGTGTGAACTAACAGGATCGGAATCATTAGTTATAATCAAACCATAAAAACGTTTAAATGAACATAAGTGCGGAAGCGTAAAACCATAGAAACCAATGTTGCGTCACGCAGGACGTCTTAAAACCCAATAATAACAGTCTAAAAATAGTTTGCATAAACAAAAGCGTTTTCAAGCAATGCATGATCCTATACCGCGCGCCCGCCTCGGCTACCTGAGAATAACATACTAAAAGTGTCAACACGAGGTTGGTGAGTTCACAAGTTTATATAAAATAAAGCGTTTAGCGTTTTGCGTTCAGCGTTCTGCGTTCAGCGTTTTGCGTTTAGCGTTTACCAGATAGTGTTAAATCAATTATATATCTATAGGTAGCTAGCCTATAAAACAAGTATTACTAAGTGTTCGACACCGAAGCTGACTGTTTATCAAGTGCCTTGTCACCAGGTCATCCAGACCATGGTACGTGTTAGCCAAAATTACACCCGCTAGACCTCCAGTCGAGTTTAGCGTTGGGTGGGGTTTGTCAAACCCAGTAGTACTACTCAACAGTGACTCGCTATTCCAAATATTAACCGGTTCGATGTGTAGGACTTCAAATGTTTCGTTTGCCACTTAGCCTTTACAAGTGATATATAATTTACTAACAAAATCTTAAATGCGTTTATCGGAGTATGTTATCTCCCCCAAGTGAAAAGCGTTTAAAACAGTTTAAAGGGGTAAGTGAAACTCACTGTTTGTGAAGTATTTCCCAAAATAATTCACCAAAGGATGCGTGTCACAGAAAAACTCTCTCTAGCGTTCTAAAACAACAAAGAGATTTTTCTAAGTGTCAGAAATATTATCGAGTCTCTAGACTCGGCACATAATACCTATGCACACAATATATTTCGTGTTTCGTTTGTGAATCGTGTGTGACTTTAACAAGTACATCTGTGATACGTTGCATGTGTGAGCAATTATTTACGTGTCATGTATTAATAATGTACATCACTAGCAATTACTTCCCGTAAGGGCAATTTGGTCACACATAACAATTAACTAGCAATTATTCCCCGCAAGGGCAATTTGGTCAAAACACGACAACTATTTAACAAGTATTCTCCACAGGGGCAATTTGGTCTAAACATAACAATTATATAGCAAGTATCATGTTTCATGCATTTTCACAAAATTCAGCAGCTAGTTTCATCGAGACAGAAATTCTACTTGAAAGACTGTACTATTCCACCGATCATAGCATCTCAATTAATTTACCAAAAATCATCACAAAAGCATATATGTGTTAGGTTTCCAGAACATGTTTTATTTTATTTTTATTCCTCATAGATTTCTCATAATGATCAAAACATTACAGCAAGCTCATAACAGTCAAATTCATGCGCAACAGAATGTTATTTGAAATTACCGTTAAATGAAAAATCCAACAAATGCAAGACCACTTGGGTTAGGTTCCTAACTCAACAAGTCAACTTCCAGAAGTGGAACCAACCCAATTGGTCTCGTGGTTCATGAGATATAACATTTACAAAACAACCTAACAGCAGGTCTAACAACTCAGCTTTGCACCACGTTTTTGTAAAATCATAAAGGTTAACTTTTACACGTCCAAAAATTGCAAATTTACATTCTTTAGAAACTAGACTCAACCTAGTTTACTTTAGTATCAACTATCTCAACCAATTTTCACATTTACACCCCGTTACAGTCAATTGAACATCAACAACACAATCTGTCCAGAAACTGTTTGCATCCAAACTCAACATATTAACTATCTATGGACCACAAATCATTCATATAACATTCTAGACACTATAACCACTATCCATGCATATCAATTACACCATACACACATGGTTAGGGTTTTATTTGATCTCAAACTCAAAGACACAACAATTAACATGCAATAGCACCAATACTAGCTATCAATTCGACAATCAATACATCTTTCAATCAAAACAAGACACATGAACACCATCACATATAAAAATCAGACCTAGGGTTTATAATTAACCCATTAAAATCGAAATTAAGCATAGAGGATGCATAGGATAGTTGTTTATACCTTCCTAACACCTTAATCTTCAATCAAACTTGAACAATCTTGATTGTATGTGTGTATATGAGGCCGATCGCAAGGGGGGGGGGGGGGGATTAGAGCTGCCGTCGGGTTTGGGAGGGAGAGAAAGAGTGTTAGGGTTTTATATTTATTAATAATAATAATAACATGTTACACTTTAGTCCCTCAACTTCTAGTTTGTACTTTTCTAGCTTAATTAACTAGTTCTAGCACATTGAGTTAACGTTTATAACAATGTTATCACATAACACATAAGTCTAACACATAATTATCACATAATTATTGTTTTGACGTTTTTCATTTATTCACCAATCGTTTGCGTCAACTCGTTTGCGTTTCGGTGCAATTCCCGAAAGACTACACATGTAGTAAGTGTTAAACGTCATTTAAACCCTAGTTTAAATGTAATGAGGTGTGTGTTATAGATTCCGTGATCTTTAAGTTTGAATTGACGGAGTTGAGTTAACGGGGTTAACCTGAAATTGACGAATGTCACAAGTTGGTGTTGCGTTAGTCTGCCACACGATGGTGTCATCCACGTCGGTTAAAACCATGGCTCCCTTTGTTTCAAAGGTTAACTTTGAGCCATGCCCGTTAACCGGTGTGTTGCGGTTAGCAGTCCAAACGACGGTGCGGTCTTTGGAGTTTGTGAGCCATATTGCAAACCAGAAGGCGTTGGTTTGGAAGCTATAGAAGCCACATGTGAATGAGTTGTCTGGAGACGTGATGACGTGTGAGTCGTCTTCAACAGATATAGACGAGCCTCTTTGAAGACGATCACGAGTTGTATTCTTTGATGCTGTGAAAGAACACAAGAGAAAAAGAAGGAGAAGGAATGCTTTCATCATAATTTGATGTTTAATGTTTTGGTGAACTAGAACTATACACCGAGTTGGTATTTAACATTGTATTCATAATTCTTAGAAGTTGACCTTGAGTGTTTGTAAATGAATATTGATACTGAAGAGGTAGGTCCCAGCAGAGCCCAGTTGGACCCGCAAGACTCACCTTGAAGAGGGACGTCTGCGCAGAAACCAACTGGATCCGCAGGACCCACCATGCTCAGAGACGTGACGTCCTTACGCGCAGTACGCAAGCTGTTCCCGCAGGAAATGCCTCCCAATGGTGAAGGACTCCGCCTGTTCCCGCAGCTTCGGATACAAGCCATCAGGGAAGGCCACCCGCGCAGCAAGGCTACACGCACAAGGCACTTAGCTCTCAATCACTCAGTGTCACCTGAAGGAATGAGCAAAGCCGGGAACAATCCCGTACAAGGGCGGGAGGGGGAATACTCCCGCCCAAATAAGCCAGTCCGTACGATACGGGAAGATCTTCTGTACTGTACCTGACGAGGTATGGGCAAAAGATCTGACTAAAGATACGACAGCTTATTGACAACAGTATGGCGAGCAGCATGCTCCTGTACTGTATGTCACTATTAGCCGCTGCCTACTCACCAACTACTGCCATACCACGTGCATAGCCGGCAGTTGGTGGAAAAGGAATAGTACACAGCAGGCCTGGTCACTATCAGCCGCTGCCTACCCACCAACTACCAGCAGGGCACGTGCGTAGGCCACTGTTGGTGGAACAGGAATACTATTGCAGCCGGCCACACCTCCTTGGAAACCTACCTTCGGCTATAAATACCACAAATGGTATGATCATCTTATCTTATCACATTATCATATTATACCTGATATCTGCTCTAGCAATCTCTTAATATACATTTATATTTAAAGAGCAATCTAGTCTGATTCTCACGCCGGAGGGTGGTCACAAGGAGGAACCCCCCCCCCCCCCCTTCTCAGTGACAAGCTCACGGTGTCTGTTTTGCAGGTTATCAGAAGAACCATCTTTACCGGGTCTAACCCCTCGTGGGAAACATCTATCGTTAGGTTATCCGTAGTCTGCCCGGGGTCCGGTTAGTGTTTCTTCAGATACCATGATTGATGTTGATGAAATGAAATATAATATATTATGACGCAAATAATCAGGTTGTATCTGGCTGCTGTTTGTATGTCAACCATGAGGTCCATGAGGACAATTCCTTATTTATTTTTTACTTTGTAATTATCTTTATCAAGCTTAATGTTAATTGTTGCAAAGTTTGATAGGGGAAAATTATAGTATGATATACCAAAATAAGATGATATTATTTAATGATCAGCAGCCTACATTAACTATGGTTACTAAGGCTGTAAACGAACCAAACATTCGGTGGAAGGTTTGTTTATGTTCGTTCGTTTAATAATTGATAAACAAACACATACAAGAATTTTTTTTCGTTTAATTAAATGAACGAACATGGATAGAGGTTGCTTTCATTCATTTGTGTTCGGAAACGTTCGCTAATGTGTTCATTTATGTTCTTTAACGTTCATTTGTTTATGTTCGTTAATTATAAGTTTGTTTTATATTTTTTAAAATTTTACTTGTAATAACCAACCGAACATTTAAATTTTATATTTTATTGTTTATGTACAATTTGTTTTCTTAAAGTTTTGTTTTATTAAATCTTGTTTTAACTAACAAGTGGTAACATGTGCTTCCTTGGCATTATTAGTGTGAAATCACCAACCGGGAGATGATTGTGTTTATAATTTTATCTCATATGCTTAACTTTATATTTAAATAATGTGATTATATCAAATGTTTTGGATTAAGAATTTTCTTTTATTTTTTTTAGTGCATGTTTGTTTGCGTTCGTAAACAAGTTCAGTTTCTTAACGAACGAACACAAACAAGGATTTTCGTTTGGTTAATGTTCATGAACCGTTTGTCAACAATTTTATGCTAAAAAACGAACATGAACAATACTTTGTTTGGTTCGTTTACAGCCCTAGGTTACTTTATATTCAACAAAAAAAACATGCACCCAAAAACAGCTACAGAAGTAGAACAATATTGATTGAGGGCAAGAGTCAGGTATAGTGTTTAAATTCTACAGTATTTATACAATCGTAGAAGACGCATAATCACGTCATAAGATACAAATTAAAAAAAAATGATGTCAATGGAAATACATGGACTTCTTTAAGGTGTTTTTCCTCCCAAAAAAATAAGCTAAAAAAATTTAATCTTAAGTGATAGATTAGGTTTCCATAGGAGTCCTCTTCTTAGCTTCGCTGTAGAGAATCACCCCCAACACAGTGAGCAAGTACCCTAGCATCCCTGTTACCGACACCGGATTCTTGAATATCAATATCGACACCACAACAGCAACCGCTCCTTTAGCGTTTCCAAGCACCTACAGTTTTAAAAATATTATTAATCATACTTTCAAAACTATACAATACTATAGGCTTATGGAATGAGAGAGCGTAAAACATACCTGGAGTGTCAAAGCGCTTGTGTGCTTAGTAACCAAGAAATTGGTCAGATTTACACAATACGCCATTGCAGAATTGAAGAGCAGATACCAAACCACATTGACATCTTTCCTAGCGAGAGCTATGGTGATGCCAACCACATTGTCTTCCATTAACAACGTCGCTGGAAGCAATATCACAACCGCTACTGGCGCCATGTATAGCAACAGGTTCATAGAATTCAGTTTTTCCCTATTATTATGCAATCAAGTTACAGCCAATCACAGCTTAACAAACAAAAGGAGCGTAATTGAAGAGAAAGAGGGATTACCCTTCAGACGATAATAATATCCCCTGAAGCACCGACTTTAATGCCCTTGCAGCTGTAGCACCGATACACATGATGAAACCAAATAAATGAAAACTCGGTTCACCCTGCATCCATACAAGAGATGCTTATGAGCAAACAGAACACAGTATTACCTAACACTTCTGAACAACTTTAGGTGTAACCATTGCATTTAACATTTCAAACTAGCAAGTGCAGATAATCAAGATATAGTTGGAGAATCGGAAAATAATTCGACCAACATTTTATACGAAAAGGAAAGGAATTCTGTCCCACGGTAACAGAAAGACGTCACATTAACACAATCAAGTAGTGTTTACTATTTACTATCGAACGTGAGGCTACTTAAGACTACACAAGCCAATAAAATCTCAAATTAATGCGAGTTGCTTATGTAAATATTTCAACATTCCATTCACACGGTTTTAGTCTAGCATACAACACAACTCCCATATCCTAATTAAACCGGATCAATAATATATCGACACTAACATAACCGCATAAATCATTCGAATTGTGATCCTTATGCTAACGGGGCAAAACTACGACCCTGATTCCTTTAAATCATATATTCTAAGCTCAAATTTACATCTCTCTTATCTTATTCGAACCGTACCAATATTAATTGAATGAACATAACATAACAAAATTAGAGATCTTACCCCACTGGCAATAACAACACCAGTAACAACAGGAACCAGAGTCAAATAAGTCAACCAAGCTTCCCTCTTAACCGTCATAACATACGCAAACACCGCGGTAAAGAACGGCGTAGTCGCCCCGACCGCCTGCGTAAACGACACGGGCAGGTACCTCAAGCTGACATTCCCACTAACCACAGACGCACAAAACACAAGACTCAGCACCGAGATCTTGAGAAACTGAGGTCTAGACCTAAGAGTCTGCAAGGGGACCATCTTCATCCAGACAATGGCAATGTAACTGAGCAAAGAGCAAGCGGTCATGTGGCACATGGTGAGGAAGATCGGGTACTTGAAGCCGTAGTTGGATAGCAAGTACTTGTTTAGGAGTAAGACGCCAATGTTGGAAGCGTACCATGAGGACACCAGGCCGATTGTGAACCACTGGCCCGTGGGTGGCTTCATGGTTTGGAATTGAAATCGGAATTAGCTAGGGTTTGTGGGTTTTGATAAACATAGGGGTTTGGGGGTGAAATTGAAGTGATGGGTATTGTGGATCTGAGTTGAGTTGAGTTGGATTTATTAATGGGTTTGATATGAACACGGTGAGGGTGTTTTATTACGGCGAAAGAGGAATTTTTTGCCGGCTGGGTGGGTGGCTCAGTGGTGATTTGAATATTTTAAAGAGGCTGTTGTGTGTGTAATGTGTATGTATGTATGTATGTATGTATGTATGCCAGTTGTATATTACATTCACAGCCCCTATAGTTTTGGATCTCACTCACAAAATACGCGTTTTGGTTTGATTTGTGTTTGTTACTACATATACATAGTTTAGTTTAAAAGATTTAAATGTTAGATAATTAGTAGACTAAGTACTACATATATGTAGTTTTTTAATCTATTTTCAGACGTTGGCAGCTAAACTTCTTTGTTCTCTAATGATAATCACCGAAATAGTTGAAACAATGAGTATGATACAACCTGTTGAAGTTAACAGGTTATCTAACATAGTTGAGTGTTAAACGCATGAAATCACCAAAAGTATATGTACTTAACAACTTCATGGAAATCATGTCAAGCTTACTTAAAATTTAGATTAAATACCAAATGAGATCAAACCCTAGACCTTTACGCAACCATGAAGAATTTAGATACTCGTGGTAACGTGAATGATGATGAAATCCGAAATCGAAAGGCATGATTTTGGTGTTGAAATGACTTGTTCACTCAAGTTTTTTCGTCCTTTATCTTCCCTTGGCTTCTCCTGATGATGAACACCCGAAAAATGACAGACTAGGAATGATAATCGCCATAAAATCGCACGTAATTGATGAAAAGAATACTCATACGCCCGCCCAAAAACAAGAGTTTTCGCTGCAATACATGAAAATTACATTGGGTTGATGCTGGATGGAGCGTAAGAACACAGTGCTAGGCATATTAGTATGTTGGTTGTTGTTCTTGCGTAATCTTGATTCTCGCACACATGTCATGACTTCCGTAGCTTGTGTACTATCATTGTGCATATCTTAGCAAAATCATACATAATATAAACAAAAACCAAAAACTAATCATCACACATCCGAATCCAACTGCAAAAATTGAATAATTTAATTTGATTAGGCCGAGTAACTCAAAATTCGACTAATCGCACCAGTTTTGATCCACTTGTATAGGGCTTGACAACCTTTTAGGATATCACCCTTCAATTTATGTGTCATAATGCTACACTAATATTAATTTCTTATATGTTTAATTAAGAAAATAAAAGGCATTACTAAAATTTCTAAGTCAACAATAAACAAAATTTTGTCGTATGTTAATTTACTTCCTGAGTTATTGTTAAATACACTAAATAACTTTTGTGTTATATGTTGTCTTGTGAATTGTATCAAAACCCAATTTTGTAAATGATAACTTGGATGAGGGTGCAATTAAATGAACATGAAAAAGTAAAGGAATGTAAGTTGTAAAATGTTTAGTCCTTGAGGCATTTTATATTCACACCGACGGTATTTGGTGAACGTGTAGTTTATTAGACAACGACGAGTAAGAGGATATATAATGTAAATATGCGTATCACGAGAAGAATAAACTAATCAACTGAAGAAACACTAATCGGCCCCGGGCAGATTACGGATAATCTGGGGGTTAAATAGATGTTTCCCACGAGGGGTTAGACCCGGCAAAGATGGTTCTTCTGATAACCTGCAAAACAGACACCGTGAGCTCGTCACTGAGAAGGGGGGGTTCCTCCTTGTGACCACCCTCCGGCGTGAGAATCAGACTAGATTGCTCTTGAATATAAGTGTATATTAAAAGATTGCTAGAGCAGATATCAGGTATAATATGTAAGATACAAGATAGTATATGATAAGATATCATAAGATGAGATGATCATACCATTTGGGGTATTTATAGCCGAAGGTAGGTTTCCAAGAAGGTATAGCCGGCTGAATAGTATTCCTGTTCTACCAACTGTGGTCTACGCACGTGCCATGCTGGTAGTTGGTAGGTAGGCAGCGGCTGACAGTGACCAGGCCTGCTGTGTACTATTCCTTTTCCACCAACTGCCGGCTATGCACGTGGTATGACAGGAGTTGGTGAGTAGGCAGCGGCTAATAGTGACATACAGTACAAGAGCATGCTGCTCGCCATACTGTTGTCAATGAGCTGTCGTATCTTTGGTCAGATCTTTTGCCCATACCTCGTCAGGTACAGTACAAAAGATCTTCCCGTATCGTACGGACTGGCTTATTTGGGCGGGAGTATTCCCCCTCCCGCCTTTGTGCGGGATTGTTCCCGGCTTTGCTCATTCCTTCAGGTGACAACTGAATTATTGAGAGCTAAGTGCCTTGTGCGTGTAGCCTTGCTGCGCGAGTGGCCTTCCCTGATGGCTTGTATCCGCAGCTGCGGGAACAGGCGGAGTACTTCACCATTGGGAGGCATTTCCTGCGGGAACAGCTTGCGTACTGCGCGTAAGGACGTCACGTCTCTGAGCATGGTGGGTCCTGCGGATCCAGTTGGTTTCTGCGCAGACGTCTCTCTTCAAGGTGAGTCCTACGGGTCCAACTGGGCTCTGCTGGGACCTACCTCTTCAAGTCCCCCCAGTCCAATGTTCTTCTCATGAATGTTTAATAAAGTGAGGTGAACTTTTGGACTTAAGCAAAAGGTTTTGAAAAGGGTTTAGTTTTAAGGTTTTCCATAAGGATTCTTCCCGCGGAAGTCCTTGTGTCACTTGCAGAAATTCCCGACTTTCCTGCTTGATCTTTGGGTATGATGCGGGTAGGTCTGTAACCTCCTCGCAAGTCAGGAGCGTTGAGTCCCACTTGTGTGGATTCTCCATGAGGTTTTGGTAGTTTTGAACATAGTGATCAATTATGTTAAAACCACCAATTCCATCCTGGAGCTTCAAACAATGTAGTTCTCGACGTTCCCGCTATGCGGGGATGTTATTCCCGTTTCCGCAAGCATTGACCAGAAGATCCTTCTTGGTTTCAATTCCCTGCGTAGCGCTAGGTATGTGAAGGGTTTTGCCTTGACACTGTACCCGCACTCGTCTTACGGTTACTTTACTTCCAAGGTATTCCTGGCGTCAATTCCCTGCGGGTGCTAAGTATGTGAAGGGTTTTGCCTTGACACTGTACCCGCACCCGTCTTATAGTTACTTGGTTGCCAAGGTATTCCTGGCGTCAATTCCCTGCGGGTGCTAAGCATGTGAAGGGTTTTGCCTTAACACTGTACCCGCACCCGTCTTATAGTTACTTGGTCGACGAGGTATTCTTGGCTTCAATTCCCTGCAGGTGCTAAGTATGTGAAGGGTTTTGCCTTAACACTGTACCCGCACCTGTCTTACAGTTACTTGGTTGCCAAGGTAAGGGGTATTTTCCCGCTTTTGAATCTTTTTGAATTTTTGAAATTCGAAGAGTTGGTGAAAGGATAAGAACAGTCCGAACTGTTGAAACGTCGTGCGACGGTTTCTTCTGACTGTGTCAGGACGTGCAGGAAGTTATGGTGACGTGACAGTACATGGTCATTCCAGACGCTTTTTCAGGCGCGTGGGCGCGATTTTTCGGGCGCTTGGCCGCGAAATTAATGGCACGCGTCCTTTCAACAGCTGTTGCCAGCTTGCTTTTTGCCACGTGTCATAGTTTCATTGCACCTGCGATTTCTCTCTCTTTCGCATTAAATTCATCGCATTAATTGCGATTAGTATATAAAGGGGGAGAGGGTCCTTTGTAATCCACACTTTCACTTTTCTCTTCATCTTCAAAACGATTTCCGGCGAATACTCACCTTTTCAGTCGAGCATTCTCTTGAAATCGTTCTCTTCTTTCATACCTGCAAGATGTCTTCTCACGATCTTGAGGCTACAGCCCAGGAGGCTGGGGTGTACGCCGATGACAAGAGTACTGCTGGCGAGTGCCAGTGTGCTCTGCCTGTCGATCTATATCAGTACATCGTCAGGAAGTTCATGCTCGAGTCTCTCGAGCCTGAGTTTCCTGAACCTCATCAGACGGTGTATGATGCCCCCAGAGGCAAGATCGGGGTATATGCCGTATTCTTTGTCTATGGGAATCTTAGGTTCCCCTTGACAAAGTTTGTGTACCGTGTCCTGGAGAGGCACGGTGTACACCTGACCGAGGTACACCCGATGGCAATCGCGAAGATTCGCCACTTCGAGTGGGTGTGCCGGATTCTGGGCGTTGAGCCCTTCGTCGACCACCTGATGACCTTCTACTCTTGGAGGTGCATCCAGGGGTGGTATACTCTGATAACCCGGATCAAGGGTTTGAAGATTTGCGCAACCGAGCGCAGTCTTCGTTCGTGGAAGCGGGAGTTCTTTTATATCTCCGCTCGCGCCATCCCCCTTGCCATGAAACCCCAGCCTTCACGCCTCCAACTATCAGGAGGCGGAATGGTTCTCAAAGATTTCCCGAGTCCAATCTCCGGTTTACCGGTTTGCGGAGTCCGGGATGGTGATGCTCGGGATGAGCCGGGTGTGGAAGGATGCGGAGGCGCGAAAGATCCCGATCGTCCTTGAATACGGTTTGAACTCTATCCCTTACGGTATGCTCTGTCTTCTTTGTTTGTATAGGTTTGTCTTCTAACTGTTTTTCTTTTATTTTAGAGGGGAACGACTTGCAGTCGCTCTTGTATCCGCGGGAGGCTGATAGTCCCGCTCGGATGGGTACTCGTGATCTAGATGAGAACGAGTTGCCCATCCTTGAACAGACGGCAGATCGGTTCGTGGAGGTCTACCCGCCAGGCCACGAGATCCTGAGCGCCAGGCGGCCAGGTAAGGCGTTATTCAACCCTCGACCCCTCAATGCTGAAACCTCTGCTGGAATTCCTCTAATCTTGTGTTCTGATGAGGAATCCGCAGATGGTCCTCCGTTGGTGCGGAAGAAGAAGTCTGCCGGCGGGAAGGGGAAGGCGAAGGTGGCCTCCACTGCCGATCCGGTGCCTCGGTCTGATTCAGAGACCGAGAGCGAGGAGGTGGCGGGGAACCCTGGTGGTGATAAGACCACTGCTCCGGAGGCTGCGACTGTCACCTCCGGAGAGGCCCTGATGACGACGGTGAGCGGCGTAAAGAGGCCGGCTCCATCGGGTTCGTCCCCGCCTGTCCGCACTTTTAGGCTCAAGAAAACCCGTAAGTACAAACTTCCTTTTTTTTTTAACTTCGTAGCTTTCCATCATTAATACTTATCTTCTTTGCGCAGGCGTGGATGCTACCGCATTCCAGGATGGAGCGGGGAGGAGTACCTCCGGACCCATGACGGTAGGCTTGGTCAGCCTACCTGAGGCGACGACCCAGGCGGCTGCGCCTGCTTCCGTTGGTTCAGTTGCTCACCCCGTTGAGCCAACTGTTCCAACTGTGATGACATCACCGCCGGCTGTCAGTGCCATATTTACCGCATCTTTCACTGAGCCGGCGGTTACTTTTTCTGCGCATTCCGCAGCGGCGACCACGGTTGTGAGTTCACCTCCGGTGAGTTCACCTCCGTTGGTTTCTACCGCGGCGGCCTCCATGCCTCCGACGTCGGCAGCTACAGCCGATCCTTCAGGTATGCTTGGGGCTTCTCGCCAACCTCTGCCTCCTTCCCATCTGCCTGACCTCTTGGATGGATTTCCCTTGGGTTCAGGTGATGGGTTTGGCGGCTATCGGCCTGTTGTTGACCCTACAGGTGCGTAGGGTTCTTTTGGCCTTTTTTTTTTTTTATATATCATCTTTTCCTAACTGCTTTTTGTTTTTTGCAGTGTCGGATTCCAATGAAGTGTATGTTCCACGATGGAACATCCGCCGAGGAACAACCCTTCGCACACCTGTGGAGTGCGTGGAGTTGGCTCGTCACGCAGCTCCGAGTGGTGCGTTGGGGGAAGCCATGGCTAGCTACCAGGAGGGTAGGCTAACCAATGAGCTTCGGGTTCTCCTGGCCCGGATGCAGCCGCGCGTCGAGCTGCTTTGTCGTGAAAACGACAAGTTAAAAGCAGCTCGCATTCAAGAAGTAGCTCAGGCGCGGGCTGTCCGGGAGGAGAATAGGAGGCTTACCGCAGTGGCTGCGGAAAAGGAGAAGGCCTTCAAGGCCCTCAAGGTTGAAGTTCAGGCCCGGCTCGAGGCCCGTTCCAAGGCTGCCCAAGCTGTTAACGAACAGCTTCAGCTGGCTAAGGAAACTGCGCGGAACGCAACCGAGAGGGCCACCAAGGCTGAAGCTGTTGCTGAGCCTTTACGCCTCGAGAATGAGGAGCTTAAAGCCAAACTAGAGGCGCTCCAACAGGCTCATGATGCCTTGGCGATGGAAGACGCCAAGAAGCTCCAAGAGATCTTGGACCAGAGGGGCGTGCTTGACCACACTGAGCGGAAGCTAAAGGGCGTTGAAGAGGCTGCTGCAAAGGAAGTGTTGCTTGCCAACCTCAATAAAAGTGAAGCCGAACGCGCCCGTAACCAAGCTCAAGCCGCCCTCCAAGAGGCTCTGGTTGCCAAGGAATGGCTTCTTCGAAAAGCGTTGTCTCAAGTAAGTTTAGCTTCATAATGTCTTCACGCTTTTCTTTGTAAATAGAAAAGGTTTTGATACTTGTATATTTTTTTTTTGTAGGTTGTGCATCGAGTCTTCACGGACACATCATACGACGATGCCATGAGCGCAACCCTCAACGCTTCTCATGATGATGGGGAAAAGGCCGGCTTCCTGCTTGGTCTAGGGTTCGTTGAGAAAGGCATCCCGCCTTCCAACTTCCCTTTGTATGATGTGGATACTGAAGCTGTTTATGACCAAGCAGTGAATCAGTATGCCGCCTTCCCGCATCCGGTGGTGGAGAAGGGGAACGAAGTTGCCGCTGCTGATGATGGGCTAGCTATCCTTAAAGCTTTCCTTGAACCGCCACGCTCTACTGATGGTGCTGGTCCAAGTGGAAGTGGTCCTGAAGCTTGATCCTGAAGATCCCTTCCCACTGTTAGGATAGGTTTAGCTTGTATAGATTTATATTCTTGTAGGCGGGTAGTTACCCGGCCTTTCTTGTAATGAATATTATGAAATATAAATCTTTGTGCGGGTAAGACCGCTATTTTCACTGGATTACTTGCTTTATAAACGTTATATGACTTGCATACTTTAGTTTAAATTAGCAATTTTTCAAGTGTTTAGAATAAGTTAACCTTTGAACGTGGTAGATAATAGGTTGAAGTTTTGCTTCCTCTTTCGTGATTGTGCGGGTAGGACCGTCACTTGCACTTAGTAGGATGGCTAAACTTTACCTATATCTGACCTGCGTGGAGGTTTTCCTCATCTTTTTAGAAATTTCTAAGTGTTTAGGATAAGTTAACCTTTGAACGTGGTAGATAATAGGTTGAAGTTTTGCTTCCTCTTTCGTGATTGTGCGGGTAGGACCGTCACTTGCACTTAGTAGGATGGCTAAACTTCACCTACATCTAACCTGCGTGGAGGTTTTCCTCATCCTTCTGTTAGAAATTTTCTAAAGTATTTTGAATAAGTTAACCGTTCGACGCGCGGTTGTCAATAGGTTTGGTTTCCTCTCGTGATTTGTGCGGTTAAGACCGGCACTTTCATTTAGTTGGATGACCAAAGTTTACCTATGACTGACCTGCGTGAAGGTTTGCCGTTTTTTGGGTTTATGCGGGTTTCGCCGCCTTCCCCACGCAACGACTTTCCACGTAATTATGCGGTGAAAACCGGCATATCAGTGTTGAATAAATTAACCGTTCGACGCGCGGTTAATAGGTTAGTGTTCAGTTTCCTCTATCATGATTCGTGCGGATAGACCGGCACTTTCATTTAGTGGGATGACTGAACTTTACCCTTAACTGACCTGCGTGAAGGTTTGCCGTTTTTTGGGTTTATGCGGGTTTTGCCGCATTCCCCACGCAACGACTTTCCACGTAATTATGCGGTGAAAACCGGCATATCAGTGTTGAATAAATTAACCGTTCGACGCGCGGTTGTTAATAGGTTAGTGTTCAGTTTCCTCTCATGATTCGTGCGGATAGACCGGCACTTTCATTTAGTGGGATGACGGAACTTTACCTTTAACTGACCTGCGTGAAGGTTTGCTGTTTTTTGGTTTATGCGGGTTTTGCCGCCTTCCCCACGCAACGACTTTCACACTTATGTATGCGGTGAAAACCGGCATCAGTGTTGAAAGTTCATAAAGTATAAATGTAAAATCATCAGCGTCGATGTTCTAAGGAGAATCATTTCCATTAGAAGTGGCTCTGGGCCTTTTCTTTACAAATTTGGAATTGATCTACATGCAAACTGTGTAATTGAGCTCCCTTCCATGTTGTTGGGATGGGAGTGCCATCGAGCCGATATGCACCTGGTTCGGGATCTCGTTGTTTACGCAGTATGTAGTCTCCAACATTGAAGCTGCAATTTTATTCGTGTTTTCCCCAACTGAGGTTCTACACGCATCAGCCTGCTCAGCGTTCATTGCGCCACGAGGTGCGCGAGCGTCCCATCTCTGACAAATGCTTCGACCATGTCCTTTACGTCTGTGCATTCTTCAGTGTTGTGGCCTTTTGTCCTGTGAAAGTCACAGTATTTGCTCCGATCAGCATTGTGACGATGTCGGATTATTGGAGCCTTTGGCCATGGGAGCTCCTCAGTGGCGAATATCTCGGTGACGCTTTTGGTGAGTGGCGTCCATCTGGGGTTCTGGTTCGACTGTACGTTATCCCTTCCGCCTAACCGATGTTGCAAGCCGGATGAGGTGTCAAAGTTTACCCTTGACTGCCAAATGCCTAGCTTCCGCTTTTTGTTTAGTCGGGCGGTAAGGACGTTGTCTTCTCTTGTTTTCTGGGTGTAGAGGTTTGTGCTCTGGGGGAGATCTCTACCCAGTTGCTTCTCCGTTTCCGCAAAGCGTTTTGCTGCTGTCATGATGGCATCCCATGTGGATGGCATGCCATCTTTACCCGTCATGACCTTTTTCATATTCACACATCAAATTGATTCTACATATACTATTTAAAATTGGGCGTATGTATAATCAAACAAAGTAAAGGGGTGGAAATTAAAAATCAAGGCCAGTCAATCATTTATGGAAATGTAACTGAAAAATGTATTAGATAAGGCTGAGGGGTGTGGGGCTTCAACGGGGGCGCTAGAGCCCCTCCGCTCGCGCCCCCAGGCGCGACCACCACACCACCAGGCGCTAGCCAGGGCGCTAACGGGGCGCGAGCACGAAAATCCAAGCAGGGGGTTAGCGGCAGAGGAGGGCATAAAGTGGCATAGGGGAGTGTGCAAAGACCCGTTTGTGGTGTTTCAAAGAGCCGTTGGCTCTTATTTAATTAAAAAAAAAACCTTTTTTTCATCTATAAAATACCCCATTTCACCCATATCAATCACCACAACTTCAAAATAAAACCCAAAATCAACCCATCTTCCCAACTTTTTTTAAAAAAAATGGTTGGAAATTGGTACCCAAACCTAGATTCAGATTATATTGACGACGATTTATGGTCGTCACCGCACCAACCGATGTTTTATTCGGAGCCGCAAGAATCATCCGGCTTTCAACCATCCAACATACAACCGTCTCCTAACTTTGTTGTTCCGGAGACACAAGAATCACACAGTGAAGCTACGGGACCAAGAAGACGCGTCCACCGGAAAAAACAAGTTGCAACGGACGGGTCGGGACCGGCTTCGACTCCGAGGACGAAACGGAAAACCACTCCGTGGTCATCGGATGAGAAGGAAGCCTTGTGTCGGGCTTGGATAGTCATTTCTGAGGATCGGCGTTGCGGTAATTGTTTTAACGTTTTTAAAAATGATTTTTAATAAAAAAGTTAAATAAAAAAGTTAAATGGAATCTAATTTATTTATTCATTTTGCAGCCGACTACCAAAAGAGCAAGATTTTTTGGACAAAGGTTAGGGAGACGTTCTATACGCTCGTTGGGAGTACAGAGCGGAACGCCGATATGATTTCGGGTCGGTGGTCCGAAATCAGAAAATTTGTCGGCTTGTTTACTAATCTTTTCAACAGGAACCGCGGTCGTATGAGACCAAGTGGCAGTGATGATTTGGCGGTTTACAATATCACGGTCGAAGAGTGGAAGCAGGAGTGTTTGCGGAGGTATGGGACGGTGAAGACGTGGGACGATTTAAAGTTGTGGGAGAGGTTGAAAAGGTGTTCCAAGTTGGTTGAGCTGGTGGCGCCGGACGTTGATGCGGAAGTACGGCCGAAACGGACTAAAACTAGTTCGTCAGGAGCGTATAGCACTTCAATCGGGTCGGATTGCCGCGTTGGATTCGACCTAAACATTGCGGAGGAGGAAACGTCTTCACCGCCGAGGAGGCGGCCATTGGGAAGGGACGCCAAGGGGAAAAACCGGCTGAGGGGGAAGCCGTAAACATCGCCAATCTTGTTGAATCCCTCAATAAATTCAACAAAACCATGGAGGTGGTCTCTAATGACAAAAAGGAAAAAAGTCGAATGAGAGATTTGGACTTCCTTACTAGAGACTTCAGTAACCTAAATCCGGTCGATCAAATGCTAATGGAAAAGCAAAAGGAACGTATCCGAAAGAGGTTGATCGAAGAAGACCAAGCCGAAGAATAAGAATAATGTTTTTTTTAGTACTTTTATTTTTATTTTATTTTTAGATATTAATGTGTTTTTTTTATTAATGTGTGTTTTTTTAATAATTTATGAGTTTTTTTAATAATACGTTGTTTGAATATATTTATAAAAAAAAAAAATTCGCTGGAGCCCCTGCTGGAGCCCCTCCACACCAGGGCCAGGGGCTCCAACACCCCCCTTATCCAGTTTCTCTTTCTGCCACACGTCATAATATTATTGGCTGGAGCCCCCATTAGAGCCCCCCACACCCCTCAGCCTAAGATCAACGTAGTGGGGTGGGGCCCATAGATGTTCTGGTGTATTAGCATTGGTCGTTGAGCACTCAACGGTTGCGATTATACCAAACAGCATCTTCGACTTCGAATTCTTAAGATTAATTTAACATTCGACGTGCCGGCAATTTCAAGTTTCATTGCCATTTTATTTCATATAAAGAAATGTAGTTAACAAATTTAGTTATAAATACACCTAAAAATGTATTTTAGGCTTGTTTAGATAATTTAACATAATTCAGGCTGCGTTGAAGGCTGAATCGGGCAAAGTTGTTAAACACGAGAAAACTTGTTTAGATAATCAATGTGTCTTTCTACCATTTGTCTTTGATACATTTGGTTTCCTGGCCCCAGAGGCTGTGAAATTTTTTAGTAGGGTTCAGCGCGTCGTACACGGAACCTCTTTAGCTTCTAGGTCCCAAAACTTCGTTTTTAGCAGGATTGGCTTTGCTATTCAAAAGGGGGTTGCGGCGCAGCTTGTTGCCCGTTTGCCTGCCACTCTATTGTAATCGTTTTATAGTAAATTATAATGAAATGGAAAATTTCTGGTAAAATGTATGCAAACGTATACAGCGTTTGGAAAGAAAAACCTAAAATGATTTCTCATATCAACAAATCTTTAACTTGGTCAGAGCATTCTCAACCCATTCTTTAAATTTCTCAAACCCATATAATTTAGGGTAAATACTAAGAAAACCATTAAAATCACCTCTCCAATCCATTCCCTGTTATATGGATGAGTTATATGGCAACTAGAGTAAATCCCTAAATATGGGGACTCATTTTTTATCCATACCATATAATATATTACATATCTCCCAATCACCACTTACTATATAATAAGACAAAAGAGAAAATAATAATAAAGAATTAATTTATGGATATGAATAGGGAATAGAAATGTGGAAGAATTTTGAAAAATGATAGATAAATTTATGAAATGGTGTTTTTTAGCTAAATTATAAGGAAAATATATGGAATGGGATATGAATGCTCTCACAAGCCTTAACTTAAAACAAAGGTTTCAAGTAACCAAACACTTCAAACTTTGAAGGGTGGGTGATCAGTGATCGCACATGCTAAATTCATATGTAACGATGTGTCTATGTAGATGACTTTATGTCTTTTTCTTTATTTTTTGACAGGTAAAATAAAACGAATACCTTTAGCATAAATTTAAAGTGTTTATAAATCATGTTTTAGTATAACTGGATTAACTGACTAATCAATGTAATCATAATATACATTAAGCAACTTCAGGAATGTGTGGAGTGCACGCTTTCTTTAGTTTATTGTGATGTTAGCGGTGAGCCCCTAACCCGGAGGCAGTGCCCCCGGTTGCAAGGTCCTAGGGGCGGCAACCTAGCATGGTCCAAGGGGTGATAGCCCGTGGCTAGAGTTAAATTTTATTTTCATTAATATTAATGCTTAATTAAAAATTCATTAGAAAAATTTTATGATTATGTCACACATAATCATAAGTATTTAATTTGAAGGAATATTAATTAAAATTAAAAAAATGAATTATGACTGCTTTATGCAGTTATCCTAATTTAACTGCTCCTGCAAATATACGTGACGATCCTTTCATTGATCGAAACTTTGGTTCATCTTCCTCACAAAATCATACTAATTTTTTGTCTCGAATTCAGAGTTTTATCCGATTAAAGTATTTTGAAGAAGCACCGAAGTAACTTCAATCTGAAAGTTATCATACGACTCTCTGAATAATCAAGGTTGCAATTCCGAAATTACCAACATCGTGCTGAACCGAACACATGCTTGATCATATTTGGTTTGGTTTGAAATTAAGCCGAACAAATGGTTTGAATTTAAAGAAACAAACGATATGTTTATGCTTGAAGTTGGTAATTTGGTTTGAAACCGAGCGACTTGGTTTGGCTTGGCCAGTGGCGGATCCAGGATTTTTTTCCGGGTGTTTCACTACTTTTAGACGTTTCTATTTCATGGAGTCGGGTATAAAAAAAATCCGGGTCGGTTTAAGGTTCGGGTCGGTTCGATGGTTCGAGAAAGTTCATTACATAATAAAAATACGATAAAATAATAAAAGAGACACCGTCATTAGAAATTAAAAACTAACAAACTAACAAATTAAAACCAACAATCTAACAAACTAAAACTAAATTTAACAAATATCTTAACAATCAAGAGCAATTAACATTTTACAAGAAGTCAAGAACAATTAACATTTAACAATGAATTGTGAATGTAAACTTACCTTCAAAGTGGGAGGATTAGAGGATTTGAGTAAGAGTAGGCAGTGGCAAGAGGACGGGGACGGCTGAGTGGCTGACAAAGTGCGGAGTGACAAGGACGAGTGGCTGACGGCAGTCAGGGGCTGAAGAGGGTCAGGGGCTGGGGACAAATAAACAACTTAAAGATCAATTAATTTTCAAATGACTTAGTTTTGGTATTCAAAATGCTTTAAATTTCAATATATATATATTATTACGAATACGCAATTCATAACAAGAAAGAACATACTAGTTTCTATGTCATCAATCTAGTTTGATAAGTCAGATCTAGAAGCTTCAAGTTCATGACTTGTAATTTACCTATAACAAATTCCTTAAACTATTAATGAAAAAAAAGCGAATTACCAGATGAGTTATTGTTGGCTGAGAAAACAAAAGGCTTAGGCTTATTGTTATCCTGAATTCCGTCTTTGAATCATTGGAAGTCAGCTTCGAAGTCATCTGATGGTGGTGGCTTTGAGAAGTAATAGTTTGATAAATTGGAATCACGGAGAAGATCTGCGGCGGTTAAACGACGAGACTGTGGAGGCGCTGTGTGGTGTTTTGTGGACTGGTCACTGGTTGTGTTTATTATAAAACCCTAACTAAGTAAAAAAAATGTTTCAAAAACCAGAATCGAACCTGTGATCTCCGGGTTACAAAACCAACAGGTTTCCAGCTGGACAAAGGCTTCAAATGTTTGTAAGGTGGTTCCTTTCTAATTTATAAGGTGGTTCATTTATTATTTTCTATATATAAATACACTATTATTTCAAAACTCGGGTGGTTCCTCGGAACCACCCGTTTTCACTATAGATCCGCCTCTGGGCTTGGCTTCATATAAAGTTTTCAATTTTAAAATTCTAAAATCCATAATGTCGTTAATTCATGACTTCCAACACTAAAATATCTAAAACTCAAAGTTAATAAGAAAATATACATAAATAAGCGGCTATGGTTTAAAATTAAACTTTAGAGTCAACATTAAAGGGAAATTTAAAAACCTAAAAAAAGTTGTGTGTGTGTATAAATAGTGAAGTAGAAATAATTTGAGCAAACCTAACCAAGCGACGCTTTGCTCATGCTTGGCTGGTTTTTAAACCGAACCAAGCCAACCAACTCATTTTCAAACGAGTCGAAATTAAGCGAGCATTTTCCAAGAACAACGAGCAACTTGGACAGCCATATGCATGATGCACCATCTACATACCACACATAAATCTTATCATTTTCACCTATATTTAGGTTTTCATGAACCTATATACTGATTTATCAATAATACAAAATTTAGAGTGTGTTTATATTAACACCTTTTACAAATAAAAGGTAAGATGTTAGATATTTTACTCTGATTTGATGTAGTGTGGAGGTTATACTCTTATGCAATTCCAAAATTGATATAAAAATTATTTTTCTCTTCATTCTTTGAAATTTTTTAGTATGTATATGAACACAAACAAGTAAAAATTTAAGTATGGAATCGTAAGAAATACATGCATGTCAAAAATATAATAAGAGAAAAAATAGTGAATTTTGCAATTAGATAACTCTCTCAATACTCACACACATTCATACTTATGTACGTAATTATTTGAATTCTCTACTTAGACATGAATTTGATATGTTATTGAACGACCTTTTATATACGTATTGGTGGTGCATATATGCTTAATCATAATGCATCTAACCTCAAGTAACAAACAAACAGAGTACAAACTAGAGTTAATTAGTGTCAATATATGGTAATCAAGCACTATAGAAAACCACAACGAATGATTTAAAACCCAGACTCAAGAAAACAAGTCAAAAGGAAGAACAAACACTATAAATTGTCTAAAATACTAAACAAGATCATCAACGTACATGACGATCGATCTGATACAAACAAACACTACAACTTGACGAACGAAATATTCAACGACATTATGAATCACCAAACTAGACCAGTAATGAGAAGCGAAAGACTGAAGACAAAGCATTTGAGAGAGAAATGAAAGAGGGTGTTAATTACAAAGTCTCTCTCTCTCTCTCTCTCTCTCTCTCTCAATCTTTATACTATCCAAGATACCAAAATCGGGCAAAGATCCTCACCTATTAACCCACAAGTTGTTCTGCGAGCAAATGAATCTTCTTTAGGTACATAGGACAAATCAGAGTATATGGAACACGAAGCCTAACCCAGGGGGCGTGAGGACAAAGCCCAAACGTGAAGCCGTTAAGTAGAACTTAATCTAGCTACCCCAAAACAAACCCATCCATCCCATTAAACAAATACATAAAAACAAAAAAATATAAAATATAAATTGTTTCATATTGACTTGCAATACATGTACATACCATGTTTTCAGTAGTTAGTGAAATTACACTTAACTTGTTAAATGGTTAATTAGTTAATTGTATTCATTAGCTAGTACATCGATCAACTAAATTACAATTTCATATTTTTCTTTCTTGATATTTTATCACGATATGAGATTTAGCACGTGTTGTTCATACCATTTATATAAAATAAATTAAAGACTGGTCACCTTCATTATTATTTTTTGTTATATTAAATTTGTGAAATTGCCTACGATTAAGTGTTTTAAGCTAGTGATTTTATGTATGTGGGATGTGGGGTTCGATACCACTATCACGAGGCACACTACACAAATTTGAAGTGCTAAGGTGACACTTTCACCACTAATAAAATGTTGCAGATCGTGCATTTTGAATTATATAAATTTTAACATAGAGTTAAATTCAAAACACGTTTAGAAGTGGTCAACTTTTATAAAACCAAGATACAAATTTTTTTGACTTTTGCTAGTAAACTTGCCGCAACACCTGTTTTCTTTTGGTGCTTCTATTAATTATGTGATCAAATTTCTAAAACGTGTAGATTTAAATATTTTAACTTTAAACACATGATAAAATATTAAAATATAACGAAATGTTTAAAATATAAATTAAGTATAAATGGAAGGACGGTGTCTAGATCATCATAGTTCATATGCAATAGAGTCAAAGTTGGACCACATGTGTTCACATGAACAAACCAATTTTATTTTCATGAATATTAAAAAACTACATCAACATGGTTTATCTCATTATCTGTCTATATATAAGGTACAAAGAATTCCCTAGTTTAATCATACATCCAATCCAATTAAATGATTTTTAAAATCACATCCTCCTCCTGCCAGCTAATTCTTTTTCTATCATTCTTTTATGGGATAACAGGATTAACCCCATGTCTAGATGATCAGAAAGCCTTGCTACTAGAGTTGAAAAACAACCTTACCTTTGACCCTTCACTCTCAACCAAACTGGTTGGATGGAACCAAAGTGTCCAATGTTGTGACTGGGATGGTGTGACTTGTGACAAAGCTGGTCATGTCACACAAATTGTTCTTAGCCGAGAAAGCATACGCGGTCTGATTCCTTCTCACTGGGAAGGGTTCACTAGTCTCGATTATCTTAATATGGGTTACAACTCCTTAACCGGAAGCATACCCAAGTCTTTGTTAACCTTGCCATCACTTGAGTACTTAGACTTATCTTACAACAAGTTATCCGGTCATGTTATAGACGTTTCGTCTTATCCATCAAGACTACGCAATCTTGATCTTAGTAACAACGGATTCGAAGGACAAATACCTAGTTGCATCTTCAAACTCGCATCCCTTTCGACTCTAACTCTTTCTTCTAATAAGTTCAGTGGCAGGGTGGAGCTAGACAAGTTTGCAAAGTTAACTGATCTTTATTCTCTTGACCTTTCCTATAATAATCTTGAGGTCATTGTAAGTCCAAACTTTTCGTTACTCTCTAAAGTAAACTCAATCATGCTAGCTTCATGCAAGCTGAACAAGATTCCTGATTTGAAGAACCAAATAAAGATGTTGATGTTGGATCTTTCAGATAATCAACTAAGTGGTGAAATACCTAATTGGATATGGGAGCTTGGCAACGGGTATCTTCGGTTTCTAAACATGTCACATAATAAGTTTACAAGTCTCCAAAAACCCTACACTTTTCCCTTTCTACTTGATGTTCTTGATCTAAATTCTAACCAACTCGAAGGCGATATCCCGGTCCCTCCAAGAAGAGTTTATATTCTGGATTACTCCAACAACAACTTCAAATATAGTATTCCTGTTAACTTTGGCAATGTCCTTAAATCAACCTTATTCTTTTCGATCGCCAACAACAAGCTGGTTGGAGGGATTCCCGAGTCTATACGAAATGCGACTTCCATGCGTGATCTTAACTTATCAGGCAATGCACTTACCGGTCCAATACCGTTGATTGGACACTTTAAAGACTTGCAATCGTTGGATCTTTCGGTTAACAAGTTAAGTGGGAGCATCCCTGAGGAGCTTACAAATCTTACTATGCTTTCATTTCTAAATGTCTCTTATAATCATTTGTCTGGAAGGATTCAAAGGTTTGATCAACCATTTACTGAGTTGTCCTTTGAGGGGAATGAAGGGCTATGTGGACCTCCTTTGAAGAAGAGTTGTGGTCATGTCACTACAATGTATAAACGTTTAAAGTTAAATTAGTGATGAATGTGATCATTGGATATTACTATGGTGCCAAAAGTTGATGAATAAGCACTTCATCTGGAATATATTCTTGATGTAACTTAAAAGCCTTTTTATATTTGAAAGGAGTTGGTGATGGTTTTATTTTGCTAGTCATAAGTTCTTTTAATCCGACACGTGTTGACTCTTAATGATGTTTCTTCCAACACTATACCATTTAGTGATTTTTTTACGAGAATAAAAACTGACACAAATAACCTGAATTTACCCCACCATTCGTGGTGTGGTGGTAAAAATTTAACCATAAAAGGTAAAAATGATGAAAAATGAAAACTAATTGTTAAAAAAAAAGTTTTTTTTACGTTTCATTTCATATAGCACTACTAGAAAAAAAAAAGCTTTGATAACATATGTACAATGAAGCATGGTGATTTATGACGCGCAAAATGTACGTATCATGAATACAAAGTCACATTTTCTAATAATTAGAAGATTTATAACACTTATTTTTATGTGTCATTAAAGTAATGTTATAAATTAAAAAAATAATCTAATGTGTCATGTACGCATATCATCTTAAAATCAAATAAAAGATTGACCCCCCTTCCAACATATCTCTCAATATAGCGCCTAATCAATCATTCTCCCCTTTTCCAATTGAATGCTATCTATCGATCTGCTAGGGTTTCATCAGTCCCACCACGACGATCAGTTGCTATCTTTCAATATAGCGCCTAATCCGTCACTATCAATCCTTTCATACATCCAATTTTAATCGGTGTACCACGCCATTCCAAACCAATGCTTTTGGATACTATCCACCTTCAAAACTTTAAGAATTATACTTCAAAAATATTTATGTCTCAAAACAAGAATTATTAGAAGTCTCCAAATAAATCAAAAGTTTGAGTGAGTGATTATCATGAAAAATCTTGAGTGGTAAGTTATTCATAACCGATCTACAAATGATGAAAACAAACTTCAAGGGTATTTTCTGATTCTACCTAAATTAACCTAAAAACGTTATTTTTAATTCAAGTTTCTTTCATGCACTTTATAATTCATAATATCACTTGGACATCTCATCAAACATTCGGTGAACGATTGATATGAATGAAAAAACAAAGGAATTTCTATCACTTAAGCCACAAAATCACAATCGATAAACCTAACTAAGAATCTCACAATCAATTATGCATACAGTTAGTTGACATCTCATAAATAAACAAACTGTTGTAGACGAAGGTACGTTAATAACAGTATGTTGTAAATTGATGGTGTTTATACACATAATCAATAAATACTTTACTCACTTTCATCTTAATTTAACGATCCTAGGTGTATTAATCGATGCTAAATCCAGTGTTTTTAAAATCAGTTTGTAAACGTGTGGTATGAACAAGTCACGTGCTCTGTTTAATTAATAATAACCTATTGCTATCGCTAAGACTATGGTCGCAAATCAATTTTTTTAAATAGAATGTAAAAAAAAACTCCGACCGCATAGCACCAGTTGCATAAACTCTGATCGCCTAGCTGTAAGAACCCGAACCCGGGTACTCATTAACATAGTTCTCAATATGATAGTTAATTAAAACTTTTCGCGAAATATTAGAACTTCAACCGTTCATTACATAATTTTTCAAATCTTGATTTAAACAAACCTTCCTAACATGTCTTTAATCATTCAAACATAATATAAAACATCATAAGATCTTCATTCCTCAAGTGTTAGACCTGCTTTCATTGTCATGTCTCTCTTAAACCAGTTGTTTCATCTTATTTGTCTAGGTGCATACTAAAAGTTAGTTACGTTGTGTGAGTTCTAGTTTAATAAGCCACATATAATACATTCACATTCTTTCACATAAGTATCCGGAGATACACATTCCATACTTAACCTAACAATCTTTACATACATACACACTTACATACCACTTACATCTAAACTTCTTTATCGTACTTAGTACATATTCATTCACATATATTTTAAGGGTCTACCATCCAAACATTCATAGGTAATAGAAAGGTCTGCAAGTCAGCCACAATAAAATTTACAGATATTATAAGGGTCTAACACCCTATCATAATCATACACACATACATTTAATATATAAAAATATATATAACGTTGTCACATATACTTTGCAAATTAAAGCAAGTATATTAACATTTTTACTTATGAGTATGGACACATCCCAAAAATGTTTTAAAGGAAAGGGGGCTAGAACGCATATGGGCTTGCAATCGCATATTAGTTTGGCAATCGCATCTTGAGCCAACACAAATCGCAATCGCATTGGGCATGCTCAGTGAGGTCCAACAACTTGCAAAAATTAATTGCGGATCCGGGCTTCGATATCGGGACCTTGGGTTCTATCCTCTCAGCCTTAACCACTCTGCTACCACTTCTTGATGCATCAGATTTCTTATGTATATAACTCTTTTATATAGTTAAACCTCCTAAGACAGCAACTATATTTTACTATTTATACACACTTTTATAACCAAGTTTTTATTTTTACGATTCCTAAGGACCCGATCTAATACCCTACCAATTTCCAAGGTATTCTAACCACAGATGAACACCTTTACATTATAATCGCACCTTGAACGAGATTTGGTTTAGGCTTGAATCTTGACCCGGCTTGATCCTTGGATATTCTTGTTGCTCGATGTTAAAGTGCACTTATACAAGCTTAAATCCATTCCTTGATGAATTCGAAATGAAGAGATGAAAGGGAAGTGTGTGTGTGTGTGTGTGTTTGTTGAGGTGTAGGTTAGGGGTGTTCAGATTTCGATTTGAATTTGAAACATTCGAAATTCGATTAAATTCAAATTTGATTATTAAGATTCGAATTCGGTTTTAAAAAATTCGAATTCAATTCGATTCGTGTTCGAATATAAAAATTGAATAAGAATCAAATATGAATTTATGATATTTTATTCGATTCGATTCGAAATTTGAATTCAAATTATATATACATATACTAGGTTATTAACCCGTGTACGACACGGGTGGAAATAAAAAATCGTATAACAAACATGTGTAATTTAAAACCACAACATATGCTATACACAATATTTCTTAAATATATATTTCTTTTTAAACTATACATAAGTTAACTATATTTAAATCAAAGAGTCTTTTGAAATGACCTCGCCCGTAATAAATTTAGTTATTAGTTTATAAAACTATACTCCCTAAAAATAGAAAAGTAATTTGTAGTAAAACTACTGTAAGTGATGAATATATGGTATCACCATTAAATGCAAAGTTTCTTATTGTAAAAGCATATATATTAGGCATTTTGTTTTGTTTTAATTTTTGAAGTAACAAAGTTTGACTTTAACATCAATGTTTGACTTATCTATTAGATAGATAATACTTACTTTGGAATTAAATTTATCAACAATTATCTCCAAGTCTCCAACGCATTTGTACTTTCCAACCACTACATTGAATCCACATAGCTCGCGTAAATATGTTCGTCAAGGCCAATAGTCGAATATAATAAGAATCAGATGGCCGCGTATACACCGGTGATGAGTCAAAAATAAATTATTACCTGTGTATTTGACTTTCAAAAAAAAAGAATGTTTGAAGAATTCGCATTAAGAAAATTAATGTAGTTATATATTTTAGTTAAACATATAACTAAAATATAGGATTTAACTAATTTCAAACTTCCGAGATTTGAATTACTAAGTCAACATAATAAATTGTGATTAAGAAAAATTAGGAAACTCAACACAAAATAAAAAAAAACAAGTAAAATTAAAAAGCTAATAAAATGTGATTGTGCTAAATTAATTATCTAATATTTATGATCATAATGAGATACCTTGTTACTCATATAATAATATGATAATTTAATTTTTTAAATTTAATTATTAAGTCAACATAATATATTTTGAGCAAGAAAAATAGGGAAACTCATTTCAAATTTTGGAAGCAACAAATCAAATCAAATTAAATTAGAAAATAAATAAAACGGTAATTTGTTAAAGCAAATTATATTAAATAGTTAACTAAATTAAAGTATACACAAAAGAAGAAAAAGGAAAAGGCAAAAAACAAACTTATATAACTATTGGTTTAATTACATAAACAAAAGCATGCCAAAACTCTATTTTCCAAATATGACTGGTTGCAATAGTTTTAATTGAACCAATGGCTGCCTTTAATGATCTTTTGAGAAACTCATATGACTCTTGCAAAAAATGATATATTTTAGATATCGGAAATCAAACAAATACGTACATTCTGATGGACAATTCTTTATAGCTTTTGTCATTGTTAGCCTCAAAGTGCACTAAAAGTAATTACATGGTTAGGTTCATCCTATATTACCTAGACAATTCTTCAATATATATTTATATTGAAGAAATGCAACGAATTGTTTTACATAAATTGGTCGGAATAAATTGTTTTATCATAGTAGAAAATTTATGTCATGAATGGTGTGATGCAACCTAACCATAAACATGATCTGTTCATAAAATTATTAACGTATCAAACATAGACCAAGCTAAACAAAAGTAAACATTGAACCATTGTCTTGGACGAAATGACAAGCCATCATTTTATGTTTTTGTTATGATCACTCAATAAACTAAAAGAGTAAGAATTCAAATTTGGTTACATGTACATTTTACAAAATCATTACTAAAATTCACCATTATTTATTAAAATACAATACTTAATTGAAAATAAAAACGCAGTCTATACGTAATAACCCATACCACAACCTGCAAGAATAAACAAAACAAACAAACATATTTACATGAAAAAATTTGCAAAGTAATTATTTAAACAGGAAAATTAAAAATGAATAGATGTTACTCCCTAACTACTTATCTTAAAATAAATATGAATTAAGAAAAACAACTTGAATACCTATTTTAAGGAAATGTCAAAACTTAATTAAATATAATTAATACAAAATAAGTATTTGATTTTGATAAATAAGGAAACCATATTAATTGTTTAGAAATTTGTTTGAATAAAAAATGGTTAACTTGTGTTAAGAATTATGGAAAGGTAAAGAGCCTAATTTTCTAAAAAATAAATTATTCTAAAATCATTTTAAAAAATGTCAAACATGCATCTTAAAAGTAAGCATTCTAAATATAACAATGTAGAGTATGTTTTGCAATTGTTTTAGTAAACAATAGAGAACAAAACTTGAATATTAACCATTTATTTTAGGGTTTGTATAATGAGGTGATGGTTTCTTTTTGACATTTAAGAATATGAAAATGACAATAATCCAAAACAAAACAATATGAAAATGAAGTTGACTAATATGTATGAAAAAACATATTAAAAGTTTCAAAATGATTTGAAAAGACTTAAATTTAAAAGGATTTACATGTATATAGAAAGTCTAATTTTTTATAAAAGAAAATATTATATAATTAAAGTTTCATTTAAGATATAATTATTGGTCAAAATCAAATGCAAAAACTTAAATTCAAAGAGCTTCACATATATCGAAAGTATAGTTATTGTTAAATCAATAATTATTGGTCAACATAATAAACTTTATTATTAAAATTAAATTTTAGATATATGAGAATGTTGTAAACCCTTTGTCTTCAAAACAAAATGCATGAACACTTAGAAATGCATAAAAAATATGAAATCTAAGAATGATATACTTGCTTTTATATATGGGCTAGTACTTCCAACTGCAGCCATAATTACAAGTCCTAAATTATATATGGTTGCAAGAATATCTAAAATAGATAATAATGATTAAATAAACTAATAAAATGGTTTTGTTCATAATAATAAAAGTTACACTGATAAAACTTTATCAACGTTTCATATTATTTTAGTTCTCAACAAACTATTTAGCCTACTCATGTTCATTTTGGTCAATACTATCAAAGTATCCTGGTTAAGAATTTGATACTTTTGGCATGACTGAGTAAACTTGCACTAAATCATTAATTTCACAAACAATAAACGTGCACTTAGTCATTAATTTAACAAACAATACCAAAGAGGAATAAGATTGTACATTTCGGGAACGATAGGCTTGCAAAAAAACAAATACAATCAACACAAAGAACAATTTTAACACCATTGTAAATAAATTCTAAAACCCTAAAAATCAAATATTTAGGTAGATAACATCAATAAACGAATAAAAATCAAACCTTACCATGATGATCAAACAGTGAATACAAAGATCGGAATCAAAATCCTGCATGAAACACAATCAACCAATTAAAATCGTAAATAAATAAAAATTTAGATTAACAAACAATAGAGACAGTATTCACAAACCTAATACCTTAGGGAGAACAACGACTGTAGAATTAATTGGATTTTGAGCAGCCATATTGAAATTAGGATTAACTTTACTTTAGAGAGATGATTGGTGAGTTATATATATGTCCTTGAAGAATCGAAACTGAATGATCCCAATTGATGTGATTATTAAATCATTTGACTACCAAGTAATAGTTGGAAAAATAAATAGTGGTCAAACTTCTTTAAATGATATTATTAAACCATTCCCTTAAATCAAGATATCCTTAATGATCATAATTTAAATATTTATAACTTTCTGTCTTGGTAATTTTATATTTATTTATTCTTGCAATCATAAATGGGTTGTGATTAATTAAATAGCTAATGTATTTATGTATTAACAAATAGTCACATAAAGGTCAAAATTAATCTATATATGATAATCTATATATTATTTCATTGAATAATTTAACTTCGTCACATTTATCTGATGATCAAAGTTTCAAAATACGGACCTTTAGGATACACCCACTGTTAAAAACATCGAGTTGGTTCAACATGGTGATATTTGTTGACTCCATCTTGCTAGAAAAATTTAACAAAAACTCAAAAAACTTAAAATTAAATAACAATAACACTTTTAAGCCTCAAAAATGAAATATGAAAATGGAAGATATATAAACAACAAAAACTAAAAACCTTGGCACAAAGCTACACGTTTTTACTAAAGAGGCTTTGATGGTGTAAGAATTAGCCTATCAAATTTACATATTTATACGAAATGAATTAGGGTAGAGTAAATCATAGAAGGAAGGTATAAATGTAATTGATTAGAAACATAAATTTAAAAAATTTCAAAAATTTTCAAAAATATTATAGTAAGAAGGAATAGAATTGATATCGTAAATAATGGATTTTCAAATAATATGCAATGTTACATAATTAGATTCGAAATACAAATAATATATTTCCAAATGTTTTCATTTTATGTAATGGTAGTTTTGTAAAATGCAATGTTACATAATGTAAAAATGTAAGTTACTAATTATATAGTATGTATTGTAATTCATATAAGGTGTGAAAATAAAAAGTTACTAATTTTGTTATATACGTGTAACTCAATTGTTAACTAGTAAATCGTAATTCTAAGTCAATGTTAACAACAATAAGTGAATGGGTGAATGGGTCAACAATGGATTTGTAACTCAATTGTTATTGTTAAACAATAATGAGTCAATGAATTTGTATTTTAATTCTTAAAAGTAAATGATTGTAATTAAATCAGTGGGTCAATGGGTCAACTAACGTAATTATAGTAAAACTTAATGATTGTTAATTAAATAAAATTTACATTCAAATTTAGACCATAATTTAGACAATAATTAATTCAAATAGGAAGGGGGGAATATCAAATTTACAAATTTACAAATCCGTAATTAAACCTTTCCTTAATAAAATGGGTCATCATTTCATAATTTCCTTACGAATTTGAAAATTTTAATTTAAATAATATAATATTTTAACAGAATTATAATATTTTAAATCGGTAATCTCTCTCTCTCTATATATATATACATATATATATTAATATTATCCGTAATCTCTTCTATTGATGAAATAGCAAATCATTAATTAAATTATTTATTATATATTATCTATAAAATTAACACAGGTGGTGAATGAAATCAACCAAAAAATAACAAAGGTGGTGAATGAAATCAACCAAAAATAATAAAATTTTCAAAAAGAAATTTTGAATATTTCGTATTCAAACTATAGCTATGATTTTAAAATATTACATTAATTAGAATATTTTGTCTTCTTATTTAATTAATCTAAATTTACACTTTTAGCTAAATGTAATATTAAAATATTACATTATTACATTATTATTTAAGTATTTAAAATGAAAAATTAAAGATTAAAGAAAAAAGGAAAGATAATAATTTAATAGCATTGATGAATCTTAATTTAATATATTATTGATTTATTTTATTAACTTAGAAATTAGAGAAGGTATTGATATACATGGAAAGTATGAGAATCAACCAATAAGAAGAGGATATATGGACTTAAAGCTTATTGCTTTAATAGTATAGTTAGATATAAATAACTATTCTTTTTAATTTGTGTCAAAACTATAAATAATAAATTTACGAATTAATTAAACCCAATAGGTCTTACTATTGTTTTTAGCCCATACTATTATGGGTATTGTTGACTTCTCGTTTTGAATATTTTGAATTTTAGATTATATGTACTTTAGTTTTGAATTTATTATCATGTGTTATTATAGCTACTTTAAATTTATATGTGTATTTTACGGTCATGATTATGGTTTCGAAGTGTAATGATAGGTTTTGATGACACACTTTGTTGATATGCATCACCATGTGTGCTTGTAAGTTGCGTTTAGTACCTTATGCGTTTGTGTTTTCAATATTACACACGAAATCAATTTTTCAAAATTATCACATGGATTGTTCTTTTATGTCGATTCATTTCATTTCCTATGGAAACATCCATTGCTGTTTAATATTGTTTGTTTGCATTGTACATTCTTCAATCGGCGGAATCACCTTCTCTCGTTTGTTGTCAAGGAGAACCATATACGGAAGAAGACACAAAATAGTAAGTTTAATGAAAGAAGAAAGGTCTAAAAATAATAATGCATGGCATGTCATGTTGTTTCAGAATTTTTTACCAAACTAGTGTATTTGGTAAAATTATTTACCAATATAGTATAGTTTTAAACTTATCTACCAAAATAGGTATTTTTAATGGGACCCACCACCCACTTCAATCTTCCCACTAAATCTCTAACCACATTTTCTCCCTCTATACACTTTTAGCTCCGATAAGGTTAAGGTGAACGTTGGCGGGATTACTCCGACGAGGTTGTTGTGGCTGAGATTTAAAGTGTGGAGGGTTTTGATCTTCGATAATGACGCCGGAATAGTGCCGGCGAGGTGGTTGTTGGTGAGTGATTTGCGACGGGATGAATCCGGTGACGAGTACAGGGTAGAGAATGAGCCGAGTTAACTCGGTGAGTTGGTGGAGTCCGGTGACGGTGGTTTACGCCAGTGAGAATGTACTTGATACGGTGAAGTGGGTTGAGATCGATGACATAGAGTGATTCTTGTGATTCGGGAGAGATGGAGAGATGTGTTAGCGGCAGAGGGAGACGCCGTAGATGGTGACTGAACGGAGAGTTGACCGAGACCATTGACGAAGTGCGTTGATCGGTGGTGGAGCAAGAAGAAGATGATGATGATGATGATGATGATGATGGATTGTTGTTAGGGTTTGTTATTTATTAATCTTTCCACCATGGCATCATGTATTTCCAGCGGAGGTATCGGTGGCTGCTGGATATTGGTAAGAACATTAAAGTTGGGGTGGTGGTCTAGATAGAAAGAGTGTACATTGAGATAAAGGGTGAATTGATTGAAGAAGATGAAGTGGGTAGAAGGGTGTGGGTCCCATTAAAATAACTAATTTGGTAAATAAGTTTAAAACTACACTATATTGGTAAATAATTTTACCAAGTACACTAGGTTGGTAAAAAACTCTATTAGTTTCATATAAACATATGTTTCTCAACCAACCCTTCACGTCTTCCACTTCAAATATATTGATGACACCTTTCGATTTTAATTTATAAAATATTTATGCTTCCAAGTTCCAATTAAGAGACTATGCGTGACGTGACCTTGACTATCAAACACACTTCCAACTAAAGAGTTATGTGTGACCTTGACTATCAAATATCAAACACGTACAATGTGTACATACGTTATTATATAATTAAAATTAAACACTTTTATATATTTTTAATTGGATGTTTGAGATATAAACAACCTCGCTCGATGAATCATTTTATCGTCTTCTTCAAATGTCTTTCATAACCAATAAAAAACGAATTTTTGTTTAAAAAAAAGGTATGCATCACCCCTAACAACTAACAATGTTTAAGAAATCATGACATTGTAAACACATGTTTGCTATAAATTAATGTATTTTGTTATCTATCGATCATCATGACATAGCGAGTACAATAATATTTCCTTTAAAGTTTTAACCATCCCCTAGCTTCAAATAAGTAAAAATTATAGCATAGGTACTATTATTAGTTACAGGAAATTACATATCGTTTTTTATGAAGCTTGCCATCTGATTAAATAATATACGTCATCGGTCATCCCATTCATTTCTAGTTTGCAGCTTGTCATCTCATTTTTCGATCATATTAAAAAGGGTGACCGGGTCGTTAGGTATTCAGAAGATAAACAAGCCACATTGATCTTGGACACATGAACTGATGTTCGATGGTACTAAATTTGTTCGATGGCATATGAACTTAAAGACTAAAAGCGGGAAGTAGATCATTATTTGGATAAGCCACTAAAAGGCTAAACCAATTTTTTTTCCATGAGCTTAAACTAGTACAACAGTATAAATCGGTATTAAGACTTTTACTAATAAGTCTTCTTTTACTAATATAGTTAGATTAGATTAAACCTTTTTAAGATTTTTATGTAATTTATTTGATCTAGCTAACTCCTTGATAAATAAGGTACAAAAAAGTGAGAATTGAAACATTCCCCGCTTTTACCATGTCTTACTAATTATTTATTTAAAAGTAATTATCTATATATAAGTAAAGTTGATGGTTGGGGTCGCAATGCTTAATCGGGTCAAGTGGCACCACCGCATTGGTCCGATAATTTTTTTTTAATTTCTTTTTTTTGTTTTACTGTTTAAATGTATTTTTTTTTTTGTTTTTTTAATTTCAAATTCGCCAGGAACATCTTGTTTTTTGTTTTACCGAATTTGCGTTAACTCATCGTTACAACGTCTGAGACTGATAATGCTCGGGTTTTATCCCCTCACCGCGCAACACTGAATTTCATTTTAGTTACGGTACCGTACACCACCAAAACACTCAGGTTTTTACCAGCGCCCCAACGCCCGAATACGAGTTGACTCACCACTGCAACGATCGGGTTTTACCAATGCCCAAGTTTACCGACCAAATAAACATCGTTTTAAACATGTTAACAAAAAAAATTATAATATGCTCTACGAGTGTCACCGAGTCACTGCCTCAGCGTTTGGGACCAAACAACGTCTCGCCACTGGCCCATCTCAATTTTTATTATTATTTTGTTTTCATTTTGTTTTAGTTCTAGTACGTAACAAACGTAGCTAATACTGACTGAATTCGCGTTGACTCGTCACTGACATCCTGGACCAACCGACGCCACCCCATTGGCTCACCTGGATTTTTATTTTTCTGTTTTCATGTTGTTTTAATTCCAGGTTCTTAACGAACGTTGCTAATAGCGATTAAATTCGCGTTGACTCGCCATGTGCAACACCTGGGTCTTACTGACCGATTTTATCGCGCAACGTGCAGGTAAATTACTAGTTCTAAAGTATTTGTGTTCAGTTTTATATACGTGTACAATTAGTTACAACATCTAACCAAGATGTATTCAAAGCAGTTATGACTTCACGTTGTTTTTACATTATCATACAACTTAAAATATTATATTTATCTCTCACAAACACCCCTCGATCACCCACACACACAACATGTATCATGTCATATAGTATTAATTAATCTATGTATTAGTTCCATCTTAAATATGTACATCTTTAGCGAAAATGCTTATTGATTTAAATATATTAGTTATCGAAATGCTTATTGATTTAAATATATTAGTTATCGTAAATACTTAAATATTTAAGCGTATGTTCGTTGTTACAACTATACAAAATTTAACTAAGCAATTAAAAAACTGATATTTATAACCATTAAAAACTAATTATGTTATGTTTAATTAAAAGTCATTAACTTTTAGTCACTGATTTTTCTACAAATAGTTATTCCACATGACTAGCAAAAAGAAGTCAAATCAGTTATAAGTCTACAATATCTACTTTTGAATAAGTAAAAAAGTCAAAAGCGACAAAGACAGTGTCATAAATATAGTTAAAACGTTTAAGATTTAGTTCAACAAAAGTTATTAATGTAGTACGTTGTAAACACTCAAGTTATTTGTTAAAATAGTTACCAATATTCCGAAAATTCCTTATTTCCATATATAAATGTTTGTTATGGCATTATTATAAAAGAGAATCGGACGGAAAGCATTTTGCCGTTCCAAATTTTAATTTGTTACAATAATAATAATAATAATAATAATAATAATAATAATAATAATAATAATAATATTGATACACAGGAGACTATAAATATGTACATCATATTTAGCACTTTGGCAGTTTTGTTTCAATAGTTTCCTCTGGTGGTTATTTTGGATGTCAACCGCCACTAATCCCACCGCTGGAAGTTCCAGACAATCAACCCACCGCCGCCGTCTGCCGGAATTAATGTCTGTAATTATAGACTCACCCGGAAAACATCCATGCAACTACTACTTGTTTTCAAGGAAAGGGTTGCCGGCTTTCAAGTGTTTGAGAAGAAGGAAGAATGTGTTTTTTGTGTTTGTGATTGTTTTGGTGGTCTTGTGTAAGCTTGCTTACATGGCCGGGTGTCGGATGGCCGAGGCCGAGGCCGAGGTCCATAACTCCGGCATGTTCGTCTTGAGGCGTGACTCGATTAAGCCTCAGAGGATTTTAGCATCGGATGTTGAGTCAGCCGTGCCGATTAGACCACTTGAAAGATACTATGATCATAGTGTACGTAATTAAACATCTTTTTTTTTTTACTTCGAATTACGGTTTTTAACATTTTTATTCAGTATGATCACATTGTTTTATTCAATGACAGACTCAGAAAATTTTCTCATAAAATTTTTTTTAGTTGACTATGAAATTTTCTACAAATGTTTGATTGAATTAATATTTATTTATTTTTGTGTTGTTGGTTAAATTATGAACAAAGAGTGGGGTGCAACAATGAAATACAAATGCTTCATAGAATGTTTTGACTTTTGACCAAGTAATCAAATTTGTTAAGAGATTCAGTTTCTTGTAACTGAAATGACCCTTTTACCCTCATACTGTATTTACTATTTAGATGATTTCAAAACTAAAGATGATTAATTTATAACGTGTAAAGCATGTTGTGATTAATTTCTTGTTTGTTCCTCATGACAGGTTGAAGAAATTTGGATGAAACCAAACAGCAGTGCCAGTGACTATCACCAATGCATTGTTCGACCAAGGAACCGAATACGTTAGTCGACCCTGTTGGATTTTGTTTATATAAAACTATATATATGATTCTCCAATCCAATCATCAAGTGACGCCATTTTCTATTTCATTTTATTTTGTTGTCTTATAGAGACAAGCTCAAGGGCAAACGGCTATATTCTTGTACATGCCAATGGTGGATTGAATCAGATGAGAACCGGGGTGAGTCGTTATCGTCCAAAACAATTATTTCGGATTAAAGACCTCTTAGCTTTAAAAAAAATAAAAAAAATGAACTTAATTTAATTTGTTTGCGTTCATAATGTTATCGAGCTTCAAAATGTCTAACTTATTAATTATCATGGCAGATATGTGATATGGTTGCGATTGCGAAGATCATGAATGCGACCCTTGTTCTTCCTTTTCTTGATCATCAGTCCTTTTGGACCGATCTCCGGTACGCCCCACCCCTTTATGCACTTTTTAGGTATTGCCCGTGTATTGTTGTTCCTGGAAAGACAGCCTTAAATGGCCATACATATGGTTAGGCATCATGTGCAAACCTTACCGAATATAATTGCAATGTTTTCTAGTGCTACAATGGTAACAAGTTAAAAATTTGCTTCTGAAAATATTGCAATTTTGTAGTGCCAAAAGAGGCTACAGGTTAAAACCTTTTACTGTAATAAAGATTCTAAAGGGAAAAATAAAAACATTTTGCATTAATTTTTATGGACATTATGAATTTATGATATGGTAATACTACCATTTGCAACACAATAACGTCTTCTTATATGCAGTGATTTTAAGGACATTTTCGACTGGAGGCATTTTATGGACGTTTTAAAAGATGATATTGAGATTGTAGAGTCTCTACCGCCAGAATTCAAGAATAAGAAAGCGCATCGCAGGGCACCTATTTCATGGTCAAAGGTATGTATGCAAACTTCACATTTGAAGGGAGAAACAAAAACCTTTTTGTTTGACTTTGGTCAATGCAGGCTAGTTACTATAGAGGGGAGATGTCTTTATTGTTGAAGAAACATAAAGTGATTGAGTTTACACATTCGGATTCAAGACTTGTCAACAACGGACTTGCGTCATCTTTGCAAAAGCTTAGATGTCGAGCCAATTACGAGGCCCTACGTTATTCTCATGAGATTCAAGAGCTTGGAAAGAAGTTAGTTGATAGACTTAGGAGCAAAGGAGAACCTTACATTGCTCTTCATTTAAGGTAAGTAGTTAGTTCATTGTTTTAAAGTCAAGCATCTAAATTGAAGAGATTTGATTGTTGGATGACTTTGCAGATATGAGAAAGACATGCTTGCATTCACAGGGTGCAGCCACAATTTGACAATAGATGAAGCAGAAGAGCTAAGGGCAATGAGATATGGTGTGAAGCATTGGAAAGAAAAGGAAATAAATAGCAAAGAAAAGAGGCGACAAGGGGGCTGCCCAATGTCCCCTAGAGAAGCGGCTTACTTCCTTAAAGCCATGGGGTACCCTCCAAACACCCAAATTTACATAGTTGCGGGTGAAATATACGGAAATGCAAGCATGCTCACCTTTGACGATAGTTACCCAAATGTGTTTTCTCATACCAAACTTATGACTCAAGACGAATTGGACGCGTTTAAGCGGGTACCAAAATCGTCTTGCTGCAGTTGATCATATTGTTGCCCTTGAGAGTGATGTTTTTGTTTACACGTACGATGGGAATATGGCAAAGGTGGTCCAAGGGCATCGGAAGTTTGAAGGGTTCCGCAAGACCATTAGCCCTCATAGGTAAACTCACCTGACATGTTAGGACTCACACCCAACTTGTTACATCAGTAATATTCTCCTTTTCCACTCTAAAAAAACATTTGGTTTAATGTTTTCATGGAGGGACTATTAATTATTAAATGTTGAATGATGGCTTTTATTTGGTTTTTCAGGCAAAAATTTGTTAAGTTGATAGATCGGTGGGACAATGGAGTTATAATATGGGACACGTTTAGCTATCAAGTGAAGACCATTCATAAGGACCGGCTAGGTGCACCACGTGAGAGGATCGTCCGTGACTCCCCTAGAGTAGAAGAAAATTTCTATGCAAACCCGTATCCCGGGTGCATTTGCCACGGCTCCACTGACAGACCTATTAGTCCACAAGTCGACCGAAGACCGCAACACAACATGAATAGCTAGGCATTTAATTTTTAGCGGTTGTATAGTGCACAAATAGGATCGTTGCTTGACCGCAACACAACATGAATTTTAATTTATTTTTTGGTTTTAGAAAATGGGGAAATATTAAATGGGAATTTAACTTTTATACATGCATATATATCTATATATGCAATATATTTCACATGGTACATAAAGATGATGTTAGGTGTTTCTCACATGCACATCATGTGCATTTAAATCTCGTGTTACATTTTGTTAGTGATTGCATCAGGCAACTGATTACCATTATAAAAACAATGACAAGTATATCACCTTAGCATCCACAAGGTTAAAGTTACAAGGCTATACACAAATCACATGTTTGAGGGGATAGATCCGGTACGGTTTAATGTGGCCGGTTTGGTTGTTTTGGGGTTTTGTTTGCTAGAAACATGTGAGTGTCTTTTATATGGCTGTCGATTTGGAAGGAAGGTGAATGTGTAGGGCTAAAGTGGTTTTGATGAACATGGTAAAATTAAGGAGGTTTCATGTCACTAGAAGTCTGGTATATGTTTTGTCATTGTAAGGCAACAAGGATGGTAAATAATTATTGAAGGGACATTTGTTTTGTCACTTATCCTAATTAAATTTTATAACCACATTGTTTTCAAAGGGACATCCTGTAGAGCGGTGTGTCCCACATGCTGTATTAAACTAAAACCACATTGGTTAACAAGTGGCGTGTCCCACAATTAAAAGGTAGGAGTTCACATCTTGTAGACACCCCAAAGGGGTGGGCAGAGAGGGCGACGGCCCAATGCTTACTGGATTTTGACGCCTAGTAAAAGTTGACATGTTTATATATATTTAATAGACGAGTGCTCGTGTGATGCGGTTGGTGTTTGAACACATACCTTATTATTCACGTAACAATTATGAGTGTTTATTGTTCGGTTTAAAACCTTGAAACTGTTTAGACCAGTCATCGGTTTGGTTTTACATTTTGTTTATGAATCTACTTATCTACCTATACTAATAAACAAAAATAATGAGGATGATGTGTCATAACCACATTCAATCATAACTTTAATTTTCATCATATTCTAATCTTTGCTCTCTTTAATTTATGATATCCATGAGTAGTGGGTTTAAATTGGTACCCATTAGTTGTAACTCATTATAAAAAGTATATATGCAATTTAAATCATACTAAATTTTACTAACTCATTACATTTAATTTTATTATTAGAACTTTTGACTATATTTTTTGAAAATGTATAAACTATTCAAATTCAATATATAAGAATGTTTAATTCAAAAAGTGAATTATTAAATTAGTTAAATAATGATTTACGAACTATTATCGTATAATAGTTAGTGAGGTTATGTTATAATATATATTTAACTATGTGTGTACTTCAAATTTCGTTGAATAAATACAATATTTATAATTTTATAATTCATAAAACATTATTTAAGTTACATTATTGATCATATAAAAAAATTTAATATGTTTCGGTAATCACCCCAATATATGATTTAATGTTATCTTAAAACATTATTTTAATTTTTAAGAATGTAAAATTTAAATATATAACATTTGAAGTGTGTGTGATAATATTAAAACTAATCTATAAAATCAAAAGAAAATCCCTAAATTATGTATGATTAAATAACTAAATTTCGATTATTTGACGAATCTTGTGTATTTCAAGAGTTTAAAAGCTAGTATTTGAATAAACATATAATATATAAAATCAATTTGAGGAAACTTTGGTTTCGGTTCGGTTTAGTTATTTTAGTTCATTTTAGTTTTTTGGTTTTCTTTTGGTTTTGGTTACTATGGAATTTGGTTTACATATCGGTTTTTGGTTTTGGTTTTAGTTTTTTTCAATTTTGTTTGTACTTTTGTTTTTTTAATTTTGTTTTAGTTTGTACTGAATAGTTTGTACCATATTGTTGGTTTTAAAGATAAAAGTTGAAAATAGTGTTTGATCATTGTTTATCAACATTTTAATATACTTTTTTAATCATGGTTTATAAGTATTGTAATAAACATTTAATATAAAACATCATTTGTATAGTTTCTTCCTACTATAATAATTCAAACAATAAATTAAAAACATCACCTCTTTCATTTGGAAATCTAATTTTCATCATGATCTCTTTAGAAGGTGTGCTAAAATGATTTATTGGTTTCAATGCTTTATATACTTAACATATTCACTACTGTTACTTTCAATTGCTTTCAAACAAAATCCATCGGTCGCCTTTTTCATTCGATCAGTTTATTTCCTCCATCAATGATCTTCGATATACAAAACAACAAATATGGTTTATAAGAATATATTTAGTAGTTTACAAAGAATATCTTTTAATATTTAAAATTATGTTTGTAAACATTCTAATATGTAATGCAATTTTTAAGTATATTTCTTTCAATATCATGTTTTAATTTGAATAATGTTTGCAATTATAAATCATGTTCCTGCATCAACTAACATAGCAAAAAATATCTTGTAGTTTAAAATTTGATGTGTTTAGTTGACGCATTTTTTGTTTCCAAAACTGTGTAATACACGGTTAAATAACCTGGTTAAAACTCTATTATTCTATCTTAAACCAATGTTAAAAGAGTTTAACCGCGTACTCCGGTAAATCTAATTCTAACTGGCCCACGAATACCAATAAAGTTGACCGTTACAACACTACCCCATTCAAAATCCCGCTCTGTAATTCAAAATTTTAGCTTCACCCAACAATTTACCATCATAACCCTACACCCATCACCTGTATAAATCCACACCAATCAACACTCCTCCGCCCCACCACTCACTTTATCACTCTCCACCAAACCCTAATTCAATCAATTCAAATCCCCAATTCATTTTCATCTTTACTCAACCAAAATGCGTGAAATCCTTCATGTTCAAGGCGGCCAATGCGGCAACCAGATCGGTGCCAAGTTCTGGGAAGTCGTTTGCGCCGAACACGGCATCGATTCCACCGGCCGCTACAACGGTGATTCTGATCTTCAATTGGACAGGATCAATGTGTATTACAATGAAGCTAGTTGCGGGAGGTATGTTCCAAGGGCTGTGCTCATGGATCTTGAGCCTGGTACTATGGACAGTATCCGATCGGGTCCTTACGGTCAGATCTTTCGACCCGATAACTTTGTTTTCAGTCAGTCGGGTGCTGGAAACAATTGGGCCAAGGGTCATTACACTGAAGGTGCTGAGTTGATTGATTCGGTTCTTGATGTTGTTAGGAAGGAGGCTGAGAATTGTGACTGTCTTCAAGGTATTTCTTTTAAACATTTCGTCGAACACCTTGTGTGCATTAGGGTTTTGGGCATTTCAGTTATAGATCTAGTTCTACGTTGCTTTAGTTATAGATATGGTGATTGTAATTAGTTGGGGTTTTGGTTTTGATTTGATTTTTTGTAATTTTATTAATACATTTTGTCGAACACTTTGTGTGATTTAGGGTTTTAGTTATAAATTTGGCACATCTAGTGATGATTGTAATTTGTGTGGGTTTCGGTTTTTGTTTTGATTTGGTATATGTAATTTCTTGTAGACATTTCGTCGAACACATTGTCTGCTTTAGGGTCTTGGAGATTTTAATTATAGATGTAGATCTAAACTGCTTAAATAAGAATTATGACGTATTTGGTGTTGATAGTAAATTTTGTGGGTTAGGGTTTTGGTTTTTAATTTGATTTTTTGTACATGCATGGTTTCAGGTTTGTCATTCTTTAGGAGGTGGAACGGGATCCGGAATGGGTACTCTTTTGATTTCGAAGATCAGGGAAGAGTACCCGGATCGAACCATGTTGACTTTCTCTGTTTTCCCGTCCCCGAAAGTGTCTGATACGGTTGTCGAGCCTTACAATGCCACGTTGTCGGTTCATCAACTGGTCGAAAATGCCGACGAGTGCATGGTTCTTGATAATGAAGCTCTGTATGATATTTGCTTTAGGACTCTCAAGCTCACCACTCCAAGCTGTAAGATTATTTTACCCAAATTTGTAATGCTATTGAACAATTTGCATTTGAAATTATTGATTGATTTGACTTTGTGTTGACCAGTTTGAGATCTGAACCACTTGATATCTGCAATAATGTCTGGTGTCACTTGCTGCCTTCGGTTCCCGGGTCAGCTTAACTCTGATTTAAGAAAGCTAGCAGTGAACTTAATTCCGTTCCCTCGGCTCCATTTCTTCATGGTGGGATTTGCTCCGCTGACATCTCGTGGGTCGCAGCAGTATCGAGCCCTGACCGTTCCTGAACTGACTCAGCAAATGTGGGATGCCAAGAACATGATGTGTGCTGCTGATCCAAGGCACGGTCGGTACTTGACTGCATCTGCAATGTTCCGAGGGAAAATGAGCACCAAGGAAGTGGACGAACAGATGATGAATGTGCAGAACAAGAACTCGTCTTACTTTGTCGAATGGATTCCAAACAATGTGAAGTCAACTGTTTGTGACATCCCGCCAACTGGGCTGAAAATGGCGTCGACGTTTATTGGGAATTCAACTTCAATTCAGGAGATGTTTAGGCGTGTGAGTGAGCAGTTTACAGCTATGTTTAGAAGGAAGGCTTTCTTGCATTGGTACACGGGCGATGGGATGGACGAGATGGAGTTTACTGAGGCGGAGAGCAACATGAATGACTTGGTGTCGGAGTACCAGCAGTACCAGGATGCAACTGCTGACGAAGAGGGGGAATACTATGAGGATGAAGAGGAGGAAGAGGTTGGTGAGTAGATGGTTTTTGTTATTAGTTTAGTTGTGGACAAGTCCCAATTGTCAGTCTCTGGCAAAGGGAAATGGAAGGATTTTGATGCATGATGTGTTTGGCCTGCAACTTGTTCTTGATGTTTTGAATTCTCTTGCATATCAATTTTTATTTCAAATAATGGTTTTATGTATTTTTTAGCTTCACGCAATTATTGTCATAATTAGTTAGTGATATTTTACAAATTCACATATGATTATGTGCCATTCTCGCATGTTCATACTGTGATCGTCATGCCTTGGAATGAATCACATGACTGAAAAAAAATAATGAACAAAGAGATGAAATTCGTCATCAACTAAGAAAGTACTATATGAAATCCCAACCTCAAAACAGAAGGTCCTTGCAATGGTCAATGAATTTTTAGAAGTGTGCGTTACCAGAGTTTGTGTATCAACTATGCATCAAGCAACCACTCATTCCTAAATGTGACAGTTTCAAAATTGAAAATGGTAGGAATGAATACATTAAAAAGTTAAGTACATAGCAAAAAATTTAAACTGAATTATTAGAAAGGCTAATGGGACTGGTAATGTCATGAAAAATCTTATGCATGATTAGTGCATTAGCAGTGGCGGATTTAGGAAAGGGTTCATTGATTTTATATGCTCTAATTTTATATTTTCAGAGACAAAAATTTTCGGGTCGGTTCGATGGTTCGGGTCAAAAAAGGTTGATTACACGATAAAAAATACGATACAATAACAAAAACACAAACGTCGTTATTAGCTAATTGTCTAATTCAATTCAACATAATCATTCTTACATTTTAGTCACCACTGGCTCAATCGTTATGGAGGCCTATAGCAAAATGCAAAATTTGGGGCCTTTATCCAAACTTCATTAGTTTAAATTTAATATTATTCGACTGGTTTATAAGACTTTAATTTTTTTTACTAAAGCATTCCGTTTAGTTCCATATTGATTACGACGAGAATTCTGAAAACTTTTTACTCGAAATGAACAAGTAAAGAAACATCACTAAAGGAAGATTAAGCTAGGGGTTAGTGGTTTCCCTTCCGGTGTAATCCATAACTGTGACCGGCCCTTTTGTTTTAATTCCGATACTGCAAGTAACATAACTAAGACATACCAAATTTGCGTCGACTCACCACCGCGATGCTCGGGACCGACGGTGCTAAGATTTTATCGGCCTTTTTGTTTTAGTTCTGATACCGTAACAAACGTGACCGAGACCGACCAAATTTACGTCAACTAACCGCCACGACGTCTGGGACTGAAAACGCTCGGGTTTTACCAACTCACCTCCCGGTACCGACAACGTTCAGATTTTACCCACATTTTGTTAGTTCCGGTACAATAAAAAATGTAACCGAAACCAACCGAATTTGCGTTAACTCACCGTCGCAACGCTCGGGACTGATAACGCTCAGTTTTACCAATGTTCGGGTTTTACCGACCGAATACACTTTGTTTTAAATACATATCTTTTAAATATTAATTTTTTATATGTTAATTTGAAGAATTTATTTTATGTGTTTTAACGCTTATGTTTCAACAATGTTGTTTAGTCCGTATCGTAACAAACATAGTCAAATAAATATTTTTAAGTATTTTAGTTTTACATGTTAATGTTTATATTTCTACAAATTTAGTTTTTTTGTTTAATTACGGTACCAATCAAAACCATATTAGTGCACCGCTACAGTACGACGGGTACATGAACATATTCAACATTGTTGCACCGGGTTGAACACTAGTTTGGTTATATAAATATTTCCTTTCATCTTGATTTAGCATTTATGTATAACAATAAATGTTAGTAACATAAAGTATTAAGTATATAGAATAAATAGATAGTGATAATAATTTTTTTTTTTTGTAAATTAATTATGTGCTTATTAAGGGCGGAGGGGTGGTTCTATATCCATGATCCATCACACTCAATGATATGGTGACCTCTCACTCCAATCAAATCTATCACTAGTAATGAAATTTAATATGAGTGGTGGTATGATGTGATGAGGTTTTATGTTTTTTTTTTTCAACTTAAAATATAAAAACAATATAATTATTTAATCGCAAACCCACACCACCCTTGCAAACCCACACCCACATTGTATCTCATCTCACCTGTCAAATAATAATACTTCGTGTTAATAACTATAACACCACTGAAGACACCCACCTTGCAATGCCACATCAAACAGTTAACTTGAATCACAACTTCCTTATAAATAGGTTGCTATTATACCAAACATCACCTAACCTTCTTTCATTTACATTTCACATCTATCGATCGCCCGCCTCTCTAGATCAACATCACCAAACCTTACACTCTAATGAGGATGAAGTTATTGTGTTTTGTGTTGTTTTGCATGCTTCTTTTGAATCAGATCACCGGGGAAGCCCCTCAAGAATATTGCACCCGTAGAGGTGATTTTTTTAATTCAGTAATATCTTCTTGTTACGACATCCTTAGTCTAACTATGGTTTTTTTTACACGCAGCTTTTGGATCAGCTCCTTTCATTTATCAGTTTGGAGCACATGATTGCACGGACGTTTCTTGTGCGGATAAGTGTTTTGATATTGTTCCTCCACAGTATCCTATTGGAGCATCAGGTTGTCTACAAGACCTTTGTGTTTGTTGTGCCACAAGGGATTCATAAGTGTTGTAAAACCATAATAATAATAGTAACAATGATGATTGTTGACGTTCCAAACCAACAACTGTTATTGTTTAATATTTTCCACAGCAAATGTCGCTATATAAAGACGAAATTTTTTATGGTATTAATAATGTTGAAATTGGTTATTATAGAATTTTTTATGGTATTACACATGCGATCTCTGTTATTGTGGGAGGGTTAACTGTTACTATAACATCATAGGTGCATTAAAATAAAAATGGTATAATACAATCTTTTAAGTGTTAGTTTGTTCTAAAGATAAAAAATGTCTTCAAAAAGACGGGTACATAAACATATTCAACATGTCCGATGCATTAAAAATGGTATAATACAATCATTTAAGTGTTGTTTGTTTTTTAAGACAAAAACTGTCTTCAAAAAGACGGGTACATAAACATATTCAACATGTCCGGCGCAACGCGCCGGGTTTAACACTAGTTTGGTTGTATAATCATTTAAGTGTTGTTTGTTTTTTAAGACAAAAACTGTCTGCAATCTGATTTAATTTGATTTTATTATCTTGAAAACAACATGGATACAAATTCGTACAAAAAGAATTTCAATACACTTGTTTTCACTTACGACTTCTTTACATAGACACTAACTACAATTTAATGGTTATTGAAACATTAAATCTTCGGCGTTTTTCTATTTATTCAAATATAGTTATAACAATGATTCCTCGTCTTTATTAAACTTTTGTTAGTTTAAAATATAGTTACAGATTTGCCCCTTACATTTAACCTCTACTTGACAAATTTATATACTTTTTTTTTCTTTCATATTTATACATATATTATATCATCAAAAAATAAAGAAACTTATTGTTGCGTCAGACTCATTTTTGTCAACGTTTCGATATATAACTCCGTTAATACCGAGTTGTCGATTATAATGTACAAGTCAACAAAACATTAATTTACAACCTAAATATGCAATCATAATACAAAATTGTAACGTCCTGAATATTATAATGATACATAAAGAAAGTTACGTTTAGTGATTTCGCGTTATTAAGTAAGTAATACCGAGTAAAGAACGGATCATGGACTTATATTAATTAAGATGGATTAAGGGTAATGGGCCTTAGGTCCATGGGGTTTAAGGGATACAAATATCCCCTTAAACCATCCTAAAACCCTAACTATCATTTCCATATTTCATAAATCTCTACACACTCAAAAACACACACATACACTACACCTCATACGGCCGAGAGAGAGAGAGCGGATTCGAGTCCAAAAATCAAGCCGACCATTATTATATCTTCAATATACGAGATAACCAAGCAAACCGCGACCACACCGAACGTATAAAAGGTATGTTTTGATCCTAAAGATTTCGTTTTTATAAACGTTTAGTTTTGAAACTTAGAACGAGAGTAAAACGAAACATAAAGTTGTAAACTTGATGATAAATACGAGTGTAATGAACCCGAAAATGGAAACGGCTCGATTAATGAACCCTTAACATTAGTATTGAACGTTTTTACCATAAAGGTCCAAACTTTACATCATTCCGGGCTAAGTTTTACCCAAACAAGGCCATGGGAATGATCGCGGGACTTGTTAACGCCATACCCATGGATTTCTCGGTAAAACGATGATGATTTTGGGGATTAAGGATGAACAGCGGCGGCTGCTGCACAACTTCGCCTACAAGTGAACTTCGCCTGCAAGCAAGTTCGCTTGCAAGCAAGTTCGCCTAAATGGTAACTTCGCCTAAGGCCAAGTTCGCTTAACTGGTAACTTCGCCTAAGGCCAAGTTCGCCTAAGTGATAACTTCGCCTGGTGACAAGTTCGCCTAACTGATAACTTCGCCTGGTGACAAGTTCGCCTAACTGATAACTTCGCCTAGCATATGTTCGCCTAGGGTTAACTTCGCCGAACACTAATTTCGCCTATGCTTAAGTTCGCTTATTGTTAAGTTCGCTTAATGATAAGTTCGCTGGAGTTAGCAAATGAGAAAATAAATTAAAAACCTAATTAAAAACCTTATTGTTAAGCTTGACCCCAGCCAGGGGCTCTGCCCCTTGGACCCTGCTAGGGGCTGCCGCCCCTAGACCCCGCTGCCAGGGGCTCTGCCCCCGGACCCCCGTTCGTCGTGGGTTATATAAAGATAGAAATACAACATGAGTAGTAGTAGTTAATTGATACATGTAAATATTATACAGTTAGCCGTGCATAGCTCAAGAAGGAAATAACGATTAACGGATAGCGTAACAGGATTCGGGTGAGTTTCTAGCCCCACTTCTGTGTTATGTTTTCGGGGCTGTGTGCATACTCTATATGTTTGTTAATACACTTATCCTAAGTGATAAGTGTATGCCTTATATGAATGATGTGAAATTTATGAATGATTGCTTGTTGGTACGTGAACGATCTTCGGATATTGTACGTACTGTCAGGTTGTAACGCTATGTATAAGGTAAGTATGATATGTATGCTTATGTGTATGAATGTGATAAAGTTAATAAAAGAAGGAAAGGATGGTTGTATGGTTACGAAAAGGGTACCGGGCCCTAATAATACTCGAGGTATGATGTATGGTTGTATGGTAACGAAGAGGGAATCGAACCTTACTAATATTCGAGAACTAGGGAACCGAACCCTACTAATATTCGTGGAAAGAGGGTACCGAGCCCTGATAATACTCGAGGAAGGAGGGTACCAAGCCCTAATAATACTCGAGGAAGGAGGGTACCGAGCCCTAATAATACTCGAGGAATGTAGGGCGTAATGCTCTTTATAACGTAAGATATGAAAGCAAGTTAATACAAAAGAAAGTATGAAAGTATGAATGAAAGAATATAAGTTGGTGTGTATTGTATAATGTATGATTAACTAGAACTCACTCAGCGTAGCTGACTTTTAGTATGCACGCAGGTGAGTAGGATGAGGCAGCTCGCTTGAGGAGACACGTGGCACTGAATAAGAGGCTGGCATTGGAAGACTCAAGACGTTTAAGTTTAACGTTTTGTTTATTTTGAAAGACAAGATGTTGTTCTAAGACAAGATGTGTTTTGTTATGAAATGTTTTATGAAAGCTTTTATATTCCGCGAATGTTTTAATTAACTCTGATATTAGAACTGCGTTTATGAGTAAATCCAACACGAAAGTAGGGCTACCGGTAACGAAGCCTTACAAAAATGTGGTTAAAACTTAAAAGCATTCAATGCCTATTTACTTTTTCTCACAAAGAATCAAAGATACAAACAAGCCCACCAAAATTTACCACAACCCAACTTAGGGTGCCCGGTAAAACTTTGAGAAACAAATTATGTTTTCACTTTTATAATTTAAATACAAAAACAGTAACACGTTTATTTTTAACTGTAACACGTAATAATTCAATTTCTAACCTTAAATTAATTGGATTGATAAATCATTACATATATGTATACTATTCTCTAAAATAAAATAAAGCTCATATTTGTGACATTATTAATTTTAAATTTTAACTAACTCGGCCCGTATACTCATTTATGTTGTGTTAAACCCACTTAAAATCGTATTGTGTTTGGCTTGTGTTTCACGTCATGTCAAATCATGAACACTCATAAGTGTTACGTGATTATCAAAGTTTGTTTCAAAACCAGTTGTATCGCGCGAACCCTACTTCTAGTAATTTAATATAGAATGGTCACATCCAAACTTATACATATTTATTTACAAACTTACAAATAATTAAATCTGGACATTTTACTCAACTGAAATGAGCAAATACATTAATTTTACATATTATTATTATATAATATGATTAAGGAGTTTGGTACACCAAATTTCCAATTAGATCACTTTGCGGCACTTTATTAGTAGTATTTATTTTGTTTTTTTAATTTTCGACCATAAATAACGTAATAAAAACCTATCGAATGTGAAATTTGGTTTTGTTCTTTTTTATTATTTACAGTATCATACCGAATGCGACGAAAACCTACCGAATTCGCGTAGAATCACCGCGTTTTGTTTTAGTTACAGTACCGTAACAAAAACTGACCGAATGCTGATTTTTGTTTTTTAGTTACGGTCCCATAACGAACATGACGAAAACAACTGAATTCGTGTAGACTCAACTGCCTCAACGCCCGGGATCGATAACGGTCGGGTTTTACAAATGATCCAGTTTTACCAACCAACCACGCCATCGGTCCACCCCAAATTTTATATTTTTTTGTGTTTTATTTTTGTCTTAGTTTCGATACAATAACGCACATAACTGCAACCGACTGCGTTTTACTACTACCCGTGTTTACCGACATGCTCGACGCAATGTGCTAGAAAAAACACTAGTCAGTCATAAATATAAAATAATCAAATATATATATCGTTTTGAGATAAGTTTTACATCAATCGACACACATTTTTCTTTATATCAAAAGCCCTAAAACATCATTTGAAATTCGAAAAATAACTTAACGACGTAAAGTGTTTTTTAACAGAGGTCCATTGACAGAAAAATAGTCTAAAGGTTTAACCTGTTGACATTAATTTGTCAATGTGAGATTATTATCGGCCAATACATAAAATGTGAGATTAATTATTTTCGATTTGCCAATATAAAAATATGTTTTATTTTGTTACCTTTTAATTTAACCTTGTATATTTGAATTTGTTGTTATAACAAAGTGATGTTAAAAAAAAACATAATGTTATAACAAAGTACTCAATAGAAGTTAACAAACACCTTAATTTTATATACTAACAATAAAAATAAGACTCAATTTTAATTTTGTTACCTTATAATTTAATATACAACGGTCACATACTCACATCAAGATTTATACATATTGAACTAAATTTCCTTATAAACTTAAAAGTAAATAAATCTATACATTAGTCAGCATAAATTAGCAAATACATTAACTTTACATATAACTTCGTCATAAAACAATTTTATTATTATTTTGTTACCTTATCGTTTAATATACAACGGTCACATTACATATACATCCCAAATTTATTCAAGTATAATAATAATAATTTTATAAAAGGATAAAAATTAATTAGCAGGACTAAAAATAGAAAACAATTAAAGCGCCCTAATTTCGTCCCACATCTAACCGCGGAAACCTTAAACATTCATTATTCATTTCCCTCCACGCCTTTCGTTAACAAAACCACTCATCCTCCTCCAAAACTTTCAAATACTCCCGCCCCCTTTCCCCGTACTTGTACAGTTCCAATCTCAGATCTCACTTTCAATTCCATTCCAATTCCAATGGGAAAGCAAACCAAATCCCGTAAACCCGATAACGCAATCGGCAAAGGCAAGGTCACTAAAGTTCAAGTCGCCTTCATCGTCGACCGCTACCTCTCCGATAACAACTTCGTCCAAACCCGCTCCACTTTTCGAACCGAGGCTTCACATCTCATTTCCAAATCACCAGTCAATGAGGTATTGCTTTATTTTTATTTGTTATAACGGTTTTGGGATTTATGATGTGTCTTTTTCAGGCGCCGAAGAGTTTGTTGAGTTTAGGCGATATGTTGGATGAGTATATTTGTTTGAAAGAGCAGAAGGTGATGTTGAGTCAAGAGAAGAGTCGGCTGGATCAGGAGAAGTTTCGGGTGCAGACGTTGCTGCGAGGAATGCAGGATGTGATGAATGCGTATAGTCATGGCGGATCGACTGCGGCGGTGCTACAGCCGTCTCCGATGGTCATGCCTCTCCTCTCAGCAGGTAACAATTCAATCTGGATTTTATTTTTGTGTTATGAAATTAGGGTTTTGTACTTTTGTGTCAAAATGTTTAAGGCCTTTATATGAAAATGCTAAGTTAATAAATTAATTAAATGTAAATATGTGTGTGTTATTCATGGTTGTAAAAATCGGGCGAGGAGTCCCCAAGTAATTGCTTTCAACTTTTGGTAATCGATGACATTCGCCGTGAATAAGTTCTTATTTGCCATCATTGCCCCTAAGTGGTCAAAGCTGGGACTAATCGGGTTTAATTCTAGCTAATTTTCTGTGATTCCTACCATTTTTGGTCTGTTTGGATTATAAAAATGTTACACATAAAAATGCGTATTTATGTATAGATAAAACTGGAAATTATATATATATATATATAACTGAAAATTACATATAAATTTCCAATCTGATTAGTCCTGAGTTTAGCGAGCTTTACAACACTTGTATTATTGTGGTGATAGTGGCCAGTTGAAGTTTCTTATTAAATGTAACATTGAAATTTTGTTTTTCAGCTAATAACACCCCAGTCATGATGTCAACTTCCAAGCCTTTATCAGAGCCTGCTAATTTCTCAACCCCGACTGCGATTGCAAGCACAAGCCAGCCAGCTTTAAAAGAAGGAAGGATGCTCATGCAGCTCCGTCAGCTTCAAAGCGAACTCGCACTCAACCATTAGTCTGGTCAGCTGCTTCTGTCAAACCACCTGCAACAACATCAGCAAATAATGTTAATAATAATAATAATCAAGAAATTACTCCAATTCCATCAAACGCTGCACCGACTACACTGTCACCAGCTCAAGGTTCTAGCGTGGCTAAGTGTCTTTTTAACGCTGGTCCCCAAACACCCTCACCGTCTCCAACTGTTTCACCAGCTGGTGATAATCAGACTCCACCATCAAGTAACAAAAAGACGATTACACCTCCACCGTTTACATCAACAAACCGTACTGTTATTACATCCGAGGCTATTCACGTGAGTCCCATGAAGCAAGTATCTTACTATTCAATCGAGAGGAATCAATGCATTACATCACCACTGAAAACAGGCTCAAAGAGATTCAGCACAGTTAAAGGACGGCTGGATTTTGATGGGTCTGAAACTGTGGCGGTTAATTCAGAGATTCTGACTTCTGATGAGAATACCGAATCTCCTTCTGAAGGCGACCCTTTTGACTTTGACTTGCCTAATTTTGATTGTTTAGGGCCGGATTTCAATCTGACTGCTTTGTTGGGTGATTTTGCTTTTGACGGTGAACAAATGGATTACTTAGGCCAGGGGGATAATGGATCTTCTCCCGAGTCTCTTTCACCAGATACAACGGTGGATGACAATGCGTGCGATCATGAGCTTGTTTCGGGAGTGTCTTCTACAGTGACTGAAATCCGATCTGAGCAAGAGTTGAATATGGCTGGTGCAGGGCCTAATTCTGTCACATCTGTGAAGTCTATAACTAAATCCATCAAAGTTTTTAGTCCTGGTATGTTGTGATTCTCAATGGTAGTTACATATTAATACAAACTATTAGTGTTTTGGGATATTGACTGATTACATATGTTGTGCAGTGAAAAGCCGAAATCCTTGAGGACAACAGAAGCTTGCTATTTGCTAACATGGTGACAGACTGCCATTTATAAGTAGTCTTATGAAATCTGATACAAGAGTATGTAGAATTGTCGTTTGGGATTAGACAGACTAATATACCATCTGATATTTTATTGATTGATCATCTTTCTAGATGTGTTTATCTAGTTGACTTTGAATATAATGATGAATTCTTTAGTTTTTAATCAACCAAATATCAGTTAGTCTGGATTGAATATTGTATTTTTTTTCACTTTACATTTTTGAATCAAGCCTATGAAAATGAATACCTTGTTTGGCCAGATAATGGTTTTTTTCAGTCATATATTTCTGTCCTTGTATTTATGCCTTTGAAGCCACTGTCAGAAATCAGAATGCTAATGGATTTCATATTTTAAAGGCATATGAAATTATTTTTACAAACTTTGGTTTTGCCACTGCCCACTGCTGGTCTGCCACACATGTATCTTAACCAAGTTACAACTTTTTATATGATACCCTGATAGCATAATATATTTTTCTAAAAAACACAAGCGAAACCAAAATAACTGAAGTAATGTTTATCTAATATTTTAAAACTTAGAAAACCATAAATTGCAATACATTGAAAATAAAAAAAATAATTTAATATATTTTTTGACGTTATAATTTTTGTTCATTCCTATTATTGTGTGATTAATCTTCATCTGTTGAACTTGAGTTGTTGTGTGGGTAACTCATTAAATGCGGCTTCACGTATGTCATTGCGGCATACTAAAAGAAGACTTGAAAAACAGAACGGATAGAAATGGAGCTACGGCTAGTTCTTTCTCAACGACTAAAACCCGACGCAGCTCGAGAACTAGTTTTGAATGCCTAACCCAAATACCCAATATACAAATTGGTGGTTGAGTAGTGTAAATTATAATGGATATCTATAAGTGGGCCTGCTCCAAACAGGTTTGAGCAAACACATGACCCATAATTCCAAAAACATATCATTTCATGTACCCCTTATATAAATGTGGGGTTAGAGCATTCACGTTCAATCAATCAAAAAATCTGAATGAAGTTTTATAATGCAGAGAGTTGTTTATGGTGTTGTGACGTGTGAGTGAAGGAGATATAAGTGCAGTAATTTTCTGTATATTTTAAAAAGTAGTGTTCACATCATATAATTTTTAATATATATTTTGAAAGTGGTTGTGAGTAAAAGAAATATAAATGATAATAAAAAATATATAAATCAAATATTATTTAATTTAAATGAGAGAGAAAATATAATAATATTTAGTGTAATTTTGGATTTAAAGCTAGGGAATTGGATGCGAATGCTCTTAGACTTTAGGTTTTTTTTTAAAAAAAATTGGTTTTGGGACCAAAATCGATTATAAATTGGATTGACAAGAACCAAAACCTATTCCAACCCGAACCATAGGGTTCACACCAGTTTGAGAATCCCACCGTCTAAACCGCTTTGGAATCGAACTGGAGCCAAACCCGTTAGAGCATAGCCAATTAGAGACATCAAAGACATTGAAGAGGTATGTACCCGCCTCAACACCGAGCAAGGCGGGTCAACCCACAAGATAAAGACATTATGAAGGCACAAAGCCAAAACCTATGCGCATGGCGCATACAAAACATGCTCAGGCATCATCTGCCCAGGCACACATATGCTCGCGCATCACATATGCGCGCGGCGCATCAGCGCGCGGCGCATATCACATGCTCGTGCATACCACATCTGCCCAGGCACACATATGCTCGCGCATCACATATGCGCGCGGCGCATATCACATGCTCGTGCATATCACATCTGCGCATGAAATATCTGCGCGTGAGAATAAAGAGAAGACCTCGCGCATCCTCAGGATTGGCGCATATCACACATGCACATAATCGACCTCGTCCTCATCCAAATCAGGATTAGGGCAACCTTGATTGTGCACGTCAGACAACCTTCCAGAAGGCATCTTTTTAAGGAGTAAGAATATGCTGATGTTGACAGCTGCCAAATGAAAGGTCGACAACTCAGCATGACACATGTGTTACCACGTGATTACAACCAACGAGAACGCGCCAGGTGTCCCAGAGGACACGTGGCGCAGTGCGATTGGAGGAGGCCAACGAGGTTGAGCCCAACCAGTGGAAACCCTAGCACTATAAATACAGCATCAACTCCACTTTGATGGACACATTCATACTCAATCATTGACAGTTACAGGCAGTGATATCACATTCAATCATATTGAATTACATTCACTCACAGTCAGTTACATACAAACACACAGTCTCACAATCAAAGAGTATTCAGCTATTAAGCAATACTCTTGAGATTCCCTTACACACATTATTATCTTCTCCACCATATACTTATTCTCACGCCGGAGGGTTACCCCAAAGAGGACCCCTCTGTCCCTTTCTGAGGGGTAAGTTAACGGCGTTGTTCATTTTGTAGGTGGAAGAACACGGATCCAGAAGAACCATCAGTGAAATAGTACAATCAAAACCCGAGGAAAGTAGATCTGCTACCAGGGAGTAGATCCACGTTTCTTCATTGGCGCCATCCACTGTTACATCGGCAATCAGATCTCATCAGATCTACATAAAAAAAATCAATCACCATGGTTTCTGGCGTTCGTAACGTTGATCAAGCTCTGGAGGATATTGAACGTGAGGGTGTTAACGACGGACAGCAGGTTCTGAGGGTTCCGCGTGATTCTACGCGTACCACCAGCAACCGTCCCTTCGTCACAACCCCTCACGGCCAGACTGAAACTCCTCCAGACGATCTCATGTTACAAAATATGGCCGGCGCGAAACTGAAAGGACCAATGGGTCCAGAAGAAGAAACAAATGATCCGAATGAATGGCTCATAAACGAGCAGCGGCGTCTGATGGAAAAGTACAATGAAATGGTCAAACAGAAGAAGCTAGCCGACCAAACACAAAGGCAAGCGTTTGATAAGCAGACTACAAAAAGGCCGCGCGCGCCGGAAGAAGGACATTCTGTTCACACTGCACACACTGAGTTCAGTGATGAAGAAGTGCATAGCATGAGGAAGACGCGGGATACTCATGCAGGAGGCTCACAGCTCCGCGCGCCTGTGAACATGGCGCCTGGAGCCAGAGCCGATCTGGATCTGCACATGCCGTACAGCCCACCAGTCAGAGGGCAAGTGGACGTAACCACACCCTACAGACCAGCCATCTTGGTGAAACACTCAAAGTTCACTGCGCGCATCGCGCAGGCTCCCATCCAGCACAAGACCAAGATGCCAAGTGGTTTGGGTAAATATGACGGCACGACAGATCCAGACGATTTCTTGCAAGGTTTTTACAACACGGAAAACCTAGAGAGCTGGACGATGCCAACATGGTGTCATATGTTTGCTCGCTGCCTAACGGGCGCGGCACGGGTATGGTTCGAGAGCTTGCCGACTGGGCAAATTGATGGGTTCGAGGAACTATTAGAAAAGTTCCAAGCCCACTTCGTACAGCAACGCAGGCACACGCGCGATCCTGATGACATCATGCACTGCGTACGCAGGAATGATGAAACGATTGAAGATTACATCACTCGGTTCAATCAGGAGTCTCTGGCAATCGGAGGTATAACCGAGCAACTCCTGCGCGTGGCCTTTATACAAGGCGCGCGCAGTGATCAATTACGACGAGCTCTCGTAAGCAAAGATGGCATGCCCACCACGTGGGCCAAGTTAATGGAGGCATCGCGAGTTTTCGCGAGAAATGAAAAACAGATTGCCCAAGATAGGGCAAGAGAAAGAGCGCATCAGACTGAATCACCGCGCAGCAAAGAGAAGAGGGCCAAACAGAACTCTGTATGGTCCAGGTTGCAGCCAACAAGTTTTTCTTCCGCGGAAAAGCAAGCGCCACCAAGCTCACCCCAGCCCCAAAAAGATGTTCGTAATCGCGGGGAGGGTGACAAGAGGGAGGGCGGCAGAGATCCTAGCAGACCTCTGCCAAGAATATGGACACCCCTCACTAAAACACCTTCACAGGTGTTAAGTACTGAGAATGTTCAATTCAAGCCCCCCAAGCAACTACACTACAAGGGACCGCAAAACAGTGGCAAATATTGTGAATTTCACAGGTCCCCGGGCCACAACACCGACGCATGCCATCATTTAAAGGATGCGATCGAAAAGGATGTAAAATCAGGCAGGCTGGCTCACTTGGTGAAAAACCAAAGAATAGAAGATGAGCAACCGGAAGGAGCCTCTGCCAGCAAGAAATACAAAAGAATCTGTGTGGCTGAGGGGGGACGACAAGGGCAGACGTCAAAAAAGAGAAGCGCGCAAATCCACGGAGATTGGCGCGAGCAGCAAGTCATCTTCCCAAGAATCAGGGGAGGCCCTTCAATAAGCAGTCCTCTCGTCATCACCACACACATTGCTCATTACGAAGTGTCAAAGGTCCTGGTGGACACTGGAAGCGAATCTGACATTATGTATGAGCAATGTTTCAGAAAGTTAGACCCGGCAGACCAAGCGCGGCTCGAAATTGTGAACGCACCAATCTGTGGTGTTTCAAATGAAATCATCCATCCCCTAGGCCAGATTCAGTTTGAACTAACTATGGGGGATGATGAGCACAAGCGAGCCGAAGTTGTCAACTTCTTGGTCTTGCCCACCACGTCATGCCACAATATGATCCTGGGTAGGGGAACGATTGCCCAATTTAATGCTGTACCGTCGCCAGCGCACGGTGCATTGGGGTTCCCTACACCAACAGGCGTAACATTTGTTTACCGCGATCATTTGTGCGCAGTGACAAGTACGCCGCGGGAAGGGAGAATGAAACTTCCAATGGCGGACAATGCGCCAGAGAAGTGGATTTTAAATCCAAAATTCCCAGAGCAAACGGTCACAATTGGCGCTACCATTTCAAACGAAACGAGATTGAGAATGAAAAGGTTGCTCACAAAATACACGTCGGTTTTCGCGTGGCAACACTCCGATATGACGGGGGTCCCGCGAGACTTGGCGCAACATTCTCTTAACACGTTCAAGTCGGTGGAGCCAATTGCTCAGAAAAAGAGAATCATGGGGGATGAAAAGGCGAAGGCCATGAATGAGCAAGTGGAGGACCTGTTGCGCGCAAACATCATCCGCCCGATCCGATACCAGACGTGGGTAGCCAATCCTGTGATGGTAAAGAAAAGCAACGGGTCATGGAGGATGTGTATTGACTTCAAGGACCTCAACAAAGCATGTCCGAAAGACTGTTACCCCCTCCCAAACATCGACGCAAAGGTGGACTCCGTGGCGCCATTCAAGCTCAAATGTTTCCTGGATGCCTACAAAGGCTATCACCAGATTCAAATGGCACCACAGGACGAAGACAAGACTGCCTTCAGAACCGACAAGGTTGTTTTTTGTTACACAAAAATGCCCTTTGGTTTAAAGAATGCGGGCGCCACCTATCAGAGACTTATGGATTCGGTTTTCAGTGAACAAATCGGAAGAAATCTAGAAGTCTACGTTGATGATTTGGTGATCAAGAGCAGGGAGGAGCGACAAATGCTCAAAGACATCGAGGAAACTCTTCAGCGCTTAACGGAAGTTAACATGAAGCTCAACCCGAGCAAATGTACTTTCGGCGCGGAAGAGGGGAAATTTCTTGGTGTAATGGTCACTAAGGATGGTTTCAAGGTGAACCCTGAAAAGGTGGAAGCCATCCTTGACATGCCTTCACCATCCACCATGAAAGAGGTGCAGAAGCTGAATGGTAGATTGGTGTCAATCAACAGGTTCCTAGCGAACCACGCCAGCAAATCTACTCCATTCGTTAACACTTTGAGGAACTGCTTGAAGAAGAGCCAATTCAAGTGGACGCCTGAGGCTGAGCAAGCTTTCAGTGAGATAAAAGAATGTCTCATAAAGCTGCCCGCGCTAACAGCTCCACTTCCTGGCGAAACCCTTACATTGTACCTGTCAGCTGGAGACCGCGCCATCGGCGCAGTATTATTGGTGGATCGCAAGGGGATCCAAACGCCAATATACTATGTGAGTCGGGTGCTGACAGACCCTGAGACGCGCTATTCCATCATGGAAAAGTTAGTTTTGTCACTAACACACGCGTCGCGCAAGCTCCATAGATACTTCAATGGTCATCCTATTGAAGTTCTGACTGGTTACAACATCCAGCAAGTCTTGCGACGCCCCGCGCTCTCCGGAAGGCTGACAAAGTGGGCGCTGGAATTAGGTGAACACACGATCACCTATAAGCCCCGTCCAGCAATAAAGGGTCAAGTTTTAGCGGATTTCATCACGGAAATCCCAGAGGGAAAGATTAAAGAAGCTCAGCGCGAGGTAGACCCTCCGCGAGCAAATGATGAAGAAGATGTTTGGAGGCTATTCACTGATGGAGCCTCCAACAGCGAAGGGTCCGGCGCAGGCCTCAAACTGGTGGACCCTGATAATCATGAATATACTTATGCTATTAGATTGGACTTCAAGAGTACCAACAATGAGGCTGAGTATGAAGCCCTGCTGGCTGGTCTGCGCATTGCGCGCAAGTTTGGAGTTAAAAGGCTAGAGGCCCATGTTGATTCTTACTTGGTAGCTGCTCAAGTCAACGGCCTTTATGACGCCAAGGAGAACACAATGCCTCTATATCTAGAGCAGGCAAAAAAGCTCGTTGAGCAGTTTGACTTCTTCAGAATCATACACATCTCGCGCAGCGAAAATAAGTCTGTTGACGCGTTGAGTAAGATGGCTTCAACTAATTTTGATCACTTTGGCAAAGATGTCAGGGTGGAAGTGATGAGCAACCCGTCAGTGCAAACGCAATTTGTCCTTGTAATTCATACATCCCCTTCATCCTGGATAACTCCAATAATGGAATTCCTGAAGGAGGGGAAGTTACCGGACGATCGCACACAGGCGAGAAGGATAAGACACAAGGCGCAGAACTATGAGCTACTTGATGGTACATTATATCGACGCTCTTACCTTGGACCGCTCATGAAATGCCTGGATGCTGAAGAAGCAAGCTATGTGATTAGGGAGATTCACGAAGGAATCTGCGGAATACACGCTGGCCCGCGCATGGTGGTTGCCAAGGCAATGAGCTCAGGCTACTATTGGCCAGGCATGTACTTGGATGCGCTAAAAGAAATCCAAAAATGCAAGGCATGTCAGAGCTACGCGCCAAATGTGACATCTGCCCCGATCCGACCCGACCCAGGTACCCGTTTCTCTTATCCGATCTCTTTCTGTTATGATTTAATATTTATTTATACTTATATTTTACTTTTAATAATAAAATATTTTCCTTCCCGCCTCTTTCTCTCTCTTTCTTTCCGCCGTCCCGTCCCTCTTCTTCTCTCTCTCCGCCTTCTTTTCCCTCTTGTCGCCGTCCCGCCTTTTTCTCTCTCTTGCCGTCGTTCCGCCCTTAAGCCTTGTTTCCCTCTTTTTCTTCTAACTCTTTGCTTGTCCTTTGTTCCTTCCCGCCTAAGGTTGTCTGCGCAGCTCCACGCGCCAGACCCCTTACAAGGAATCTTGCGTGAAGACCACCTGTTTCAGCGATACGCGAGACGAACTCTTCTCGCAGCGCGCTAAGAATTGTAATTCTTCTCGCAGCGCGCTAAGAACGGTAGTTCTTCCCGCGACGCGCTAAGGATTTGTAGTTCTTCTCGCAGCGCGCTAAGAATCGTAGTTCATCCCTCGACGCGCGAAGAATTATAGTTCTTCCTGCGGCGCGCTAGGAATTTTAGTTCCTCCCGCGGCGCGCTAAGAAATGTGATTCTTCCCGCGGCGCGCTTAGAAATGTAGTTCTTTCCGCGACGCGTTAAGGTTAGTTCTGTCTGCCTTCGCGCTCGCGCTCTCTTGACCTTCTGTGTCAGCCTTCTCGCGCTAAACCATTTGAGTTTTCTTCTGTTGAATCTAGCCGTTTGCTTTTGTGTTGTCTTATCTTTTGAGCTGTTGACCTAATCTGCTTTATGTCTGAAAAGTTACTTTCGGCGCAGCATGCGCACCAACCCCATTGGTTGGCAGAAAAAGTGACTGACAATATCCTTGGAGATCTGCTTTTTCCATGCTTGACCAGTACCTTTATCTGAACCGCCCATGCCTTTTTTACTGTTCCCTGTCAGCTTTATCTTGCCCCCTGCAGCTGCCACATCTTTTGATATCTTTTGCTTTTGGAATCTTTTACTTTTTGAGATCTTTTCCCCTTTTTCTAGGGATTGTGTTCCCTAGGGTTTCTCTATAAATAATAATATTATTTTTCCTAACACATCACACACAAACACTTAATTTAACCTCCCCCTTGCTCTCTCTGCCGCCTTCCTCTCTGCCTCCGTCTTCCTTTCTATTCTGCCCTGCTTTCCGGTAATATATATATTATATATAATAATTTACTTATTAATTATGCTAACTTATAATCAAGACTTAAATCAATTCATTAAAACAATAATCTTATTTATAGGTTAACTTGTGCTTGTTTAAAGTTGGTTCTTGCTTTATCTTACACCGCATCGTTTATCAAGTGAGTAATCTCGTACCTAATCCCTTTTTGCTTTTAATGTTTTGGGATGTTCATGTGTTCATACAAACTTAGAGTCTTAAACTTGTTTATGAACTTTAGTCGCGCAGTATCCCATGTGTTGAGGACGTAGACTTGGCTGTTTATTTGTATGTGTGGATCATTAACCGTCTTGTCGGTCTATTCCGCAATTCTCATGGTACCATTAGATGAACACGGGAGAACTATCGTTTATGATTTTCTCTTTTGTTTACACATGCACAGTTTGTCTTGTTTGTGAGCTCAATTGTGAGCACTGGCAGTCTTATGAATCTTAGAGTTGGTCCCGATCAGATTACACCCTTGTTGAAAACCAGACATACACATGTTGCGCGCAGATTTATTGTTATCTATGTATTGTATTAAACTTGATTTCTCACCAACACGCAAGTGTTTGACGTTATTTTAACACATGTTCAGGTTTGCAGTAGCTGTTTTGGAGCTTGTGGACACGTAGGACGTTTTTACTTTTGGACCTAGATTAAAATGTATCAAGACAAGTTATTGCTGTTCGAATATTATGATTTATAATATATTGATTTTTAATGATCTATGTTTACCCTGCGCGTGCGCGAATGAATGTATTTATTAAATATTGACACCCAATAGTGTCACGAGTAATGAAACAATATGTGGCGCCCCGATGTATAATCCGCCTTTGGTCGGGGTGTTACAGATTGGTATCAGAGCTCGTTGACTTTAGGATAGGTGGTTAGACGTAACGGCCTAGAATACCTAAGAGTCCCTTCTCGCGCATGAGAGAAATCTCATGTTTGCACGCTTATTGTTAATTACTCGTTGTTTATAAATATGCTCGCGCTTGCGCAGTATATGATTTTATGTTTTATTTCGCGATATTTCGATTTTTGTTGAATTTCGATTTTTATTGATTTTACTTACATGTTCGTTTGTAGGATTTGAAAATCCGAAAAGTCATGGTGATACATGAATAGTTGATTTTCAATTTCCCTTTACGATTATGTTCTGAGGTTGGAGACTTGAAAAGTCATGGTGATACATGAATTGTCAACCTCCAATACTCATTTTCCTGTATGTTTTATATTGAAGATTGAAAAGTCATGGTGATACATGAATCGTCAATCTCCAATACTCGTTTGCTCGTATATTTTAAATTGGGAATTCGGAAAGTCATGGTGATACATGAATTGTCGATTCTTGATTCGAATTTGTTACCTTTATTAAGTCTGCATTTAAAGTCATTTAATCTACTTTAACTTTTGATAGTATCTAACCCTGCGAAACCAAGCTTTATAAAGTTATACTTTGCGATAAAACCAAGATATTAACTAAAATTAAAACTTTTATAGAATGCCTCCGCTATCTCGCCGATTTCAGAGAAGAGAAGCCTCGCGCATGCGTAGACAGCAACGTTCCCAGGAAATGGCCGCCGCAATAGCCCAAGCTTTGAGCCAAAACAATACCAACACCTCTGGTTACAACATTAAGTCCTTTAACGCGGGTAACCCTCCAAAGTTCACAGGTCTTGAAGGAGCCACCGTGATGCTCCAGTGGCTTGAGAAGATAGAAAACACTTTCCTCCACACCCAATGCCCCTCAGACAGACGAACCCTATATGCTTCCAGTGTCCTGGAATCCAGAGCGCTTACATGGTGGAATGGAGTAGCTCATGCGCGTGGCGCAGAGGCTGCTTCTAGCATGACATGGGAGGAATTCAAGGAAATTCTTACGCGAGAATTCTGCCCTCCCAACGAAGTTAAGCGCCTGGAGGAGGAATTTTGGAATCTTAAGCAGTACAGTGGTGAAGCGCGCGAGTACGCGACGCGCTTCCATGAACTAAGCCTGCTTGTCCCTCACCTTGTTACCCCTTCCCGCCGAGCCATAGAGAAATTCCTTGGGGGTCTCCCCATGGAAATTCAAGATTCTGTATGGGCCAGAAACCCAGTAACCCTCTCTGACGCCATCGAGTTGGCCGCTGTGCTCAGCGACAACCATGTCAGAGCAGGAACCCTGTTCCTGCGGGGAACAGAAAAGACCAAACTCACCAAGACTGTCCCTGAACCAACAGAAACCAAACCAGAATCCTCAAACCATAACCAGAAACGTAGGCGCAGACAAGCTTACGCGCTTACCAACCCGCCCATTGTCCAGCAACCCATCTACCAACCCCCAGTTTACGCGCCTAACCCACTGACAGCCCACCCAACACCTCCTGTAGTCCACAACTATGCCTTAACCAATCCAGCACTCCCTGCCCCGCCAACTAAGAAACCTTACACAGGAAACCACCCCTTTTGCCCAACCTGTAGACTCCACCACCCACCTCAAGTCCCATGTCGACTTTGTACCCGATGTGGCCGCGCTGGTCACCTTGCAGAAAACTGTAGAGTCCCTCTCGCCAACCCAATTGCGCCAACACCACCAGTCTACCCGCAGAACCCACAACCAACCTACCAAAACCCACGACCCAGATCGTGCTTTAACTGCGGTGATCCCAGTCATTTCCGGAACGCGTGCCCGAGACTACAAGTGCAAATCACACAGGAGAATCCGGTGAACCAGATTTCAAACCAAGTGACGCGTGGACGAGCTTTTAATATAACCGCGCACCAAGCGCAAGCGAATAATGACGTAGTTAATGGTACATTTTTGCTTAACGGATTTTATGCTTCTGTACTTTTTGATACTGGCGCCGATCGAAGTTTTATCTCTCGCGCCTTCGAGCAGAAGCTTGCGCGACCGCGCAGCGATTTAAAAGAAGATTTTTCAGTTGAATTGGCTAACGGTGAAACTGTTTTAATTAACTCTGTGATTAAAGATTGCACGCTTAACCTTAACGAAAACGATTTTCTGATCAACCTCATCCCTATGCCTCTTGGAAGTTTCGATGTTATCATTGGTATGGACTGGCTCTCGCATAATCGCGCCGAAGTTATTTGCGCCAAGAAGTTGATTCGCATTCCTCGAGAAAATGGTGATCTTCACATCTACGGCGAAAAACCCTCCCACGGTCTTAAGCTTATGTCTTGCGCCGAAGCCCGAGGACTCATGCGGAAAAGGTGTATTGCATTCTTAGCCCATGTGGTTAAACCTGCTGAAGAAAAGAAGCTTCGCGATATCCCTGTTGTGCGTGATTTCCCTGAAGTTTTTCCTGATGATCTTCCTGGTATCCCTCCCGCTCGTGAAGTCGAGTTCCGTATTGATCTTGTCCCTGGTGCTTCCCCCGTAGCTAAATCTCCTTACCGTCTTGCGCCCGCTGAGATGCAAGAATTGGCAAGCCAACTTCAAGAGTTGACTGCTAAAGGATTCATTCGCCCTAGCTCTTCGCCCTGGGGTGCTCCGGTGTTGTTCGTTAAAAAGAAAGATGGATCGTTTCGCATGTGTATCGATTACCGCGAGTTGAACAAACTCACCATTAAAAACCGGTATCCCTTACCGCGTATTGACGACCTCTTTGATCAACTCCAAGGTGCCTCTTGTTTCTCCAAGATTGATCTCCGCTCTGGCTATCACCAGTTGCGCATCCGCGATGAAGATGTTCCGAAGACAGCTTTTCGAACTCGTTATGGCCATTTTGAATTCTTGGTCATGTCCTTCGGTTTAACCAACGCACCCGCCGTTTTCATGGATCTAATGAACCGGGTGTGTAGGCCTTTCTTGGATAAATTCGTGATTGTGTTTATCGATGACGTTCTGATTTATTCTAAGACCAAGGCCGAGCATGAGCAACATCTTCGGTTGGTGTTGCAAAAGCTTCGAACCGAGCAGCTCTTTGCCAAGCTCTCCAAGTGTGAATTTTGGTCGGATGAAGTACAGTTTCTTGGCCATGTTGTTAACAAGATGGGTATTCATGTCGACCCATCCAAAATTGAAGCAATCAAGAACTGGATTACGCCATCCTCTCCTTCTGAGATCCGTTCCTTTCTGGGCTTAGCTGGTTATTACCGGCTCTTCATTTCGAACTTCTCGACGATCGCTTTGCCTTTAACAGCTCTAACGCACAAAGGTAAACCATATATTTGGGGCTCGAAGCAAGAAGAAGCCTTTCTATCGCTCAAGCGTTTGTTGTGTGAAGCTCCTGTTCTTGCGCTACCTGAGGGTAATGAAGATTTTGTCGTGTATTGCGATGCATCCAACCAAGGTCTCGGTTGTGTTCTTATGCAACGAGGCAAGGTTATCGCTTACGCATCAAGGCAACTCAAGGTTCATGAAAAGAATTATACAACTCACGACCTCGAACTTGGTGCAGTTGTTTTTGCATTGAAGATCTGGAGACACTACCTTTATGGTACTAAGTGTATCCTCTACACTGACCATAAAAGCCTTCAGCATATCTTTGATCAAAAGGAACTCAACATGAGGCAACGCCGATGGAACGAACTCATCAGCGATTACGATTGTGAGATCCGGTATCATCCTGGTAAGGCTAATGTGGTAGCCGACGCGCTCAGCCGAAAACCCTGCCAGCTTAACTGTATCTTGCCGCGCACCCAGCTTCACTTCGCGCCGATTCAAAGCAACCTTGAATCGCGTATTCGTGGCGCGCAGCGCGCATCCATCAATAATGGTAACCTTCGCGCCGAGTTAGCGTGTGGCGCGGAAGCGCACTTTGTCCCTAATCTGAGTGGAATTCTCTGCTATCTTAATCGCATCTGGATTCCCTTTGATGAGAATCTTCGCGCTAATATCCTGAGTGAAGCGCACAAATCTCGGTATTCTATTCATCCCGGCGCTGATAAGATGTACAAGGATTTGCGCATTACTTATTGGTGGCCCGGTATGAAGAAGGATATTGCTGTGTTCGTAGCTAAATGCCTGACTTGTTCTAAAGTAAAAGCTGAACACCAACGCCCATCTGGTTTGCTCGAACAACCAGAAATTCCTATGTGGAAATGGGAATGTATAGCGATGGACTTTATTACCAAGTTACCTTTGACAGCAAGCAAACATGATAGCATTTGGGTAATAGTGGATCGTTTGACTAAGTCTGCTCACTTTCTGCCCATTCGTGAAAACTACCGTGTTGAGCATCTCGCACAGCTTTATGTCAAGGAAATTGTCTGCCGCCATGGTACTCCTTTGAGCATCATATCCGATCGCGATGGCCGTTTTATATCCCGCTTTTGGAAATCTCTCCAATCTGCGCTAGGAACTCGCTTGGACATAAGTACGGCATATCATCCTCAGACTGACGGTCAGTCTGAGCGAACTATTCAAACTCTTGAGGATATGCTCCGATCTTGTGTTCTTGATTTTGGAGGTAATTGGGATTCACACCTGCCTTTGATCGAGTTCTCTTATAATAACAGCTATCATTCCAGTATCGGTATGGCCCCATTTGAAGCACTTTACGGTCGTAAGTGCCGCTCCCCGATTTGTTGGAGCGAAGTGGGTGAAACTCAAATCACAGGACCCGAACTTGTTCAAGAGACAACCGATAAAATCGCCAAGATCCGTGATCATCTGCTGACTGCCAGAAGCCGACAGAAGAGTTACGCAGATCGCAGGCGAAAGCCTCTCGAATTTCAAGTTGGTGATCTTGTTCTCCTCAAAGTGTCGCCCTGGAAAGGTGTTGTCCGCTTTGGGAAGAAAGGTAAGCTTGCTCCTCGTTATGTTGGTCCATTCAAGATTCTCGCGCGTGTAGGAAAAGTTGCCTACAGACTTGGCCTGCCGCCCGCGCTCAGTAATGTGCATCCAACGTTCCATGTATCCAATCTCAAGAAGTGTTTAGCTGACGAGAACCTTCACATTCCACTTGATGAAGTTTAAGTTGATGAAACTATGCATTTCGTGGAGAAGCCTGTTGAGATTATGGATCGCGAGGTAAAGCAAACCAAGCGCAGTCGTATCCCTATTGTTAAAGTTCGCTGGGAGTCCAAGCGCGGAGCCGAGTTTACATGGGAAAGGGAAGATCAAATGAAGATCAAGTACCCGCACCTGTTCTCTGCGCAACCTACTTCGAGATAAATTTCGGGACGAAATTTCTTAAAGTAGGGGAGACTGTGACATCTGCCCCGATCCGACCCGACCCAGGTACCCGTTTCTCTTATCCGATCTCTTTCTGTTATGATTTAATATTTATTTATACTTATATTTTACTTTTAATAATAAAATATTTTCCTTCCCGCCTCTTTCTCTCTCTTTCTTTCCGCCGTCCCGTCCCTCTTCTTCTCTCTCTCCGCCTTCTTTTCCCTCTTGTCGCCGTCCCGCCTTTTTCTCTCTCTTGCCGTCGTTCCGCCCTTAAGCCTTGTTTCCCTCTTTTTCTTCTAACTCTTTGCTTGTCCTTTGTTCCTTCCCGCCTAAGGTTGTCTGCGCAGCTCCACGCGCCAGACCCCTTACAAGGAATCCTGCGTGAAGACCACCTGTTTCAGCGATACGCGAGACGAACTCTTCTCGAAGCGCGCTAAGAATTGTAATTCTTCTCGCAGCGCGCTAAGAACGGTAGTTCTTCCCGCGACGCGCTAAGGATTTGTAGTTCTTCTCGCAGCGCGCTAAGAATCGTAGTTCATCCCTCGACGCGCGAAGAATTATAGTTCTTCCTGCGGCGCGCTAGGAATTTAAGTTCCTCCCGCGGCGCACTAAGAAATGTGATTCTTCCCGCGGCGCGCTTAGAAATGTAGTTCTTTCCGCGACGCGTTAAGGTTAGTTCTGTCTGCCTTCGCGCTCGCGCTCTCTTGACCTTCTGTGTCAGCCTTCTCGCGCTAAACCCTTTGAGTTTTCTTCTGTTGAATCTTGTGTTGTCTTATCTTTTGAGCTGTTGACCTAATCTGCTTTATGTCTGAAAAGTTACTTTCGGCGCAGCATGCGCACCAACCCCATTGGTTGGCAGAAAAAGTGACTGACAATATCCTTGGAGATCTGCTTTTTCCATGCTTGACCAGTACCTTTATCTGAACCGCCCATGCCTTTTTTACTGTTCCCTGTCAGCTTTATCTTGCCCCCTGCAGCTGCCACATCTTTTGATATCTTTTGCTTTTGGAATCTTTTACTTTTTGAGATCTTTTCCCCTTTTTCTAGGGATTGTGTTCCCTAGGGTTTCTCTATAAATAATAATATTATTTTTCCTAACACATCACACACAAACACTTAATTTAACCTCCCCCTTGCTCTCTCTGCCGCCTTCCTCTCTGCCTCCGTCTTCCTTTCTATTCTGCCCTGCTTTCCGGTAATATATATATTATATATAATAATTTACTTATTAATTATGCTAACTTATAATCAAGACTTAAATCAATTCATTAAAACAATAATCTTATTTATAGGTTAACTTGTGCTTGTTTAAAGTTGGTTCTTGCTTTATCTTACACCGCATCGTTTATCAAGTGAGTAATCTCGTACCTAATCCCTTTTTGCTTTTAATGTTTTGGGATGTTCATGTGTTCATACAAACTTAGAGTCTTAAACTTGTTTATGAACTTTAGTCGCGCAGTATCCCATGTGTTGAGGACGTAGACTTGGCTGTTTATTTGTATGTGTGGATCATTAACCGTCTTGTCGGTCTATTCCGCAGTTCTCATGGTACCATTAGATGAACACGGGAGAACTATCGTTTATGATTTTCTCTTTTGTTTACACATGCACAGTTTGTCTTGTTTGTGAGCTCAATTGTGAGCACTGGCAGTCTTATGAATCTTAGAGTTGGTCCCGATCAGATTACACCCTTGTTGAAAACCAGACATACACATGTTGCGCGCAGATTTATTGTTATCTATGTATTGTATTAAACTTGATTTCTCACCAACACGCAAGTGTTTGACGTTATTTTAACACATGTTCAGGTTTGCAGTAGCTGTTTTGGAGCTTGTGGACACGTAGGACGTTTTTACTTTTGGACCTAGATTAAAATGTATCAAGACAAGTTATTGCTGTTCGAATATTATGATTTATAATATATTGATTTTTAATGATCTATGTTTACCCTGCGCGTGCGCGAATGAATGTATTTATTAAATATTGACACCCAATAGTGTCACGAGTAATGAAACAATATGTGGCGCCCCGATGTATAATCCGCCTTTGGTCGGGGTGTTACACCAAACACCATGCGGCCAAAGAACAACTTGATTCCGGTGACCTCTGCATGGCCTTTCCACAAATGGGCCATTGATATTGTGGGGCCCCTGCCGCAAGCGCAAGGGCGAGTGAAATTTTTGGTAGTGGCGATAGACTATTTCACAAAATGGGTTGAGGCCAAGCCACTAGCAAAAATCACAGCTGAGGCGATGAAGCAATTTATCTGGAGCCACATCATTTGCCGTTTTGGCCTTCCTATGGAAATTGTGAGCGACAATGGCAAACAATTCACTGACAGGAAGATATCCAGCTGGCTCAAAGAATTGCACATCAACCAAATCTTCACTTCGGTCTACCACCCTCAAGGGAATGGCCAAGTGGAGCGCGCGAATCAAAGTTTGTTAAATGGGCTGAAGAAAAGGTTGGAGGGAGAATCCCATTCTTGGGTCGAAGAGTTACCTAATGTCCTGTGGGCGCACAGGACATTAAGCAAAACTAGCAATGGCGAATCCCCGTTCAGCCTAACCTATGGGACAGAGGCTATGATCCCAGCAGAAATTGGATGCCCATCCCATAGGGTACTCATGATGAGCAAGACTGATAACGAGCGCGAAAGAAGATTGGACCGAAACTTGCTTGAAGGACGCAGAGAAGCGGCTATCATCAATGAAGCCAAATACAAGAAAAAGCTGGAAAAATATTATAATCAGCGCGTTAAAGAATGCCACTTCAAGAAAAATGATTTTGTCCTTCGAAACAATGAAGCTAGCCGGGCGATACCCCCAGGAAAAATGTCCCCAAATTGGGAGGGACCTTATCAAATTTCAGAAGATTTGGGGAAAGGCGCGTACACTTTAAAAGATTTGAATGGAAAAAAGATACCGCGCGCGTGGAACGCGGCACAGCTTAGAAAATGCTTCATGTAAAAGTTCAAATATGTAATCAAGGCTTTTAAGCCATCATGAATGATGATTCGCGCTATCTTTCAATATTTGTTCTATTACCTTTGCATACATGTTTCACACTTCCTTTATTAATTTGGAGCAATATGACAACACTATATTGACTTCAAAACAAAATAAATCGAAGTAAAACATACATGCGCGAGCCTTAGCTCAAACGCGTTAACGAGTCTTAACTCTAAAACGTCAGGGCCTTAGCCCAAACCTACGAGCCTTAGCTCAAACACGTTAATGAGTCTTAACTCTAAAAACGTCAGGGCCTTAGCCCAAAACAAAGAGCCTTAGCTCAAAACACTCACAAACATCCATCTTACATCCCGCGCAGCCTGATCATAAAAATCCTTAAACACAACTAAGGCAAAGTACATGCCATATCATAGTTGTTAAGGTCTCAGGTCGAGGTCGCGCGCGGAATCATAGTGGATATCTGAGTAACACATGCTGACATGTAATGGCTAAAACTCATACTTCCATATAAAAACCGCGCGACAACGACGCGCAAAAAAGGAATTGAGAAAAGATATCGCGCATGTCAACATAAACAAGATACTGCGAAACCACTTACAAAATAGTACTATGGTTAAATGAATAATTTCCTTACAACCATGTTCTTATTTTAACGTGCAAGCATATCTTATATCTATACAAGCAAACATGAAGAGATGAATGAAAATGCGCAAGATGTGAAAAAGAGAACAAGTTTCATTCCATACAATTGAAATTTACAAGTATGATGAGTTACAAATTACAAGTATAAAAAAAAAATATATAAAATTTGATGAAGGGCTTCTCAAGTCTCCACGTCGACGTCAGCCGCTTCATCACCCTCATCATCTCCCTCAGCATCTGGCGCGGCCCGCTCCTCATCTCCGAACTGACCATAGTCAAGTTCTTCCTCCTCAATGGAGTCTTCTATCACGACGGTGTCAGGAGCAGATTCTTTCGCCGCGCCAGAGCCGCTGGCAGGGGCAACATCCCCCGCGCCACCATCATCGCCACCAGCCCTCTCGCATTCATCGAGCAACTTCTTTAGCGCGCCGAGGTCGGGCTGGTCAGCAAGCGCAGCTATCTGCAAATCATTAGAAAACTATTGAGTACAAAACACTTGGGAAATTAATCAAGAAAAACTCATTAAGGTCGAGGTACCTGCATAAGGATGGGGATGGGAGTATTCATATACTTCTCCCCCACCGCGGCCATGTCCGCGCAGGCCGCGTCGCTCTTGTAAGGGTACTCGGATGGGTTCTTCTTCAACATGCCATATTCATACCCATCCGTAAACCCTTCAGCTCGACCCACCAAGCGCGCGGCAGCATTGCAGTCCATCACAAGGGTCTGAAACTCGGCGGAATATTTCATCGCCAAAGCGCAACGAGTCATGCCCTGTGACACCAGCCATTGGCGATCCTGCGCGAGGCCAGCAACAGACGTCTCGAGGGCAGGAACCTGGGAGTTTAATAACTCAACAGTTTCGTTGGTCTTTTTTAGCTCCTCTTTATCAGACGCTGCTGCCGCCAAAATTTTTTCTTTCTCCGCCTGCGCAGCATCAAGTGCTTCCTGGCTGGACGCTGCCGTCGCCAAGGCCTCATCTCTATCGGCCTGCGCGGCCGCCAACTCCTTCTTCAGGCGCGCAACCTCGCTCTCCAGTGATGATTTCTCAGTGATACTCTGGACGATAGCTTGGTCACGCGCCTCCGCCTGCTGTTCCAAGACACGCACTCTCCGCGCGTACTTGGCAACTTCGGCCTCCGCCACCTGCTGCTTCTCCCGCGCAGCTTGGAGCTCATGCCCGCGCTTAATAAAGGCGGTGTTGGCACTTGCTCGGTTTTCGCTGAGCTCCGCCTGGAGTTTCTCAGCTCGTGCGCGAGCATCAGAAAGGTTCCAGGCGGCCACCTTAGCCTCTCGCTGGGCTTCCACAAGAGCATCGCGTACTTTAATATAATCACGACGAAGCTCCTAGGAGGCAGCAAAGAAAGCCGACCCAGCGAAAATATGGTCATTCACCAAGTCCGCGCGGGTGCGCTCTTCCTGATATCTCCTTTCAGTAGGAGGCACGGCATGAGCCCAGAAGTCCTCGCATACGCCCATGGATTGGAAGGAACTGTCTTCATTAATATTCCATCTCGGGCGGTAAACGTGGTCGCCTCCCTGCAAAACACAAGAAATGTTCTAAGTCATAAACATACTTATATGGAGGTACGCGCAGCGGAGCAACAAATTTAAACATACCTGCGGGGATGAAGCAGAAAAGTCAGCGCCAGCCCCACCAGAAGTCTGCGCTGCGAACTCTTGTGGCATCGCAGGGCTGGCGCGGTCTCCCAAGGAGTCTTCAGCTTGAGCCCCCTCATCCTCCTCATCTTCTTCAATAGGCCTCTTCTCCTGCGACCTGGAGGGCTCCAAACCAGTCTCGCGGGGAGGGCTGCGTGTAGGAGGAGGCGAGGGAGGTCTCGACGCCGCCAGTTCGGCGCGCAATACGGTTTCCTGCTCCTTGGTAATCCCAATAAGGGGAGACTCAGCACTAGCAGGAGCAGGAGCAGAACCAGCGGCGCCGGCAACGGCGCCCGGAGTGTCACCAGCAACTTGTGCGCCAGCTACAACTCCTATGAACAAATCAACAAGGAAAAAGGGTTTATGACTGAATACAAAAGAAAAAATTCAGAAGACAAATGTGCAAAACATACATTGGCGCAATTCTGTTCGCGCGGCGAACATCGCCATAAAGTTCATTCTACCCTTTTCAGAGGGTAGAACAGGGGACTTCGAAGCAGCCCCCGGCGCAGCCGCAGCACCTTGTGGCGCCTGCGGCTGATCTGCTACCGTCGCCGGTCCTGCAAACATTCAAAGGAGCAAAGGTTTAATAACAATTCAATCAGATGAAGATAAGCAAAGTATACCTGTTGCAGGCGCGGCACTGCTTCTCTCTTCAGCCGCGCGAACGGAGGAGGTGACGCCACCATACCTCAAGTGGACAGGAGGTCTGCCCACTCTCACAGGCAGGGAAGCTAAAGAAACCTTGGTGGTAAACACCTGGGTTTCCTTAGATCCCTTCGTTTGAGCATGGGGATGAGCGACAGGGGTGTCATCTTTCTTCTGTTTCTTACTGGCCCCTGCGCCAGATTTCCCCTTAGCTTTGCGTTTTAGTAGGGGCGCCTCCTCTTCCTCCTCCTCCTCTTCCGCGAGCTCCAGCTCATAGTTTTCGAGCGCATCTGCAAATACAAGCAACAGAACTGTTAATAAACTTTGGTATTCTAAAGGAATAAGCATAAGTGCGAAGGCTTACCAGGCGCGTCACTATCAAAGTCAAATTCCAGATCCACTGGGATGAACATGTCATCGAAGCGATCTGGGAAACCAACCTCCCCAGCGCCAAGCGCGACGGAGCCACCCTCCACTTGATCATCATAAGCGGCGTGGATATAATCCTTGGTGACTGCGCAAAAACAGGTCAAGTGATATCAGCAAAAGAATTATGTTCGCGCAGAAAAAAAAAAAAATAAAAAAATAAAGCAATAAAATAAACTTACACAACCCGTCGACTTGGATTACGGGCTCAAGCGCGCTGTCAGCCCACAGCTTACTCATGCCGACCCCCACCAGCGCCTCCTCGCGAATGCTCTTGGCGGGGGATGGTTCAGTGGTCAGCTTATTAACCCAGGCGCCAGTTGGGTTCTTGAGGACACCCTCATCCGCAGGCGCAGAAGAGATAGAGCGCATGGTCATACGGATGGGGATCACACCAGCCCTTATGTAAAAGAACCTCTCAGACCAGTCATGAAGGCTCTTGAATGAAACAGTGGAGCACTTCACCTTCTAACTGCGAGGAATAAAAGAGAACCAATTGTCTTGGATCTTGGGCTTGTAAAAATACTGAAAGCGCCGAGGAGTGGGCTCCTCGCGCTGGGATTTGCACATGAACTCAAAGTGAGTCACGCGCACGAGTCCAAACGGATGGACTTGGGATATATGAATCCCATAGAACTTCAGCAGTGCACCCACAAACCTTGTTATCGGGAGACGAAGGTTGCAGTGGGTGAAAAAGTGGCTATATAGGGATATATAGCCGGCAGGCGGGTCCGCCGCCGTTTGCCCGGCCCCAGGCAACATGCAGCCAAACAGGGTGGGAAAGCCCTGAGAGGCGATAAGGCTGTCAAGATCAGCCTGCCTCAATTTGCAGGGGATTTCATTCCACCTCCTCACCACCTTGGTCCTCCTTACCTCCTCCGATGAGCCCTCAGCAACCTTCTTCCCCTTGCCTTTCTTCTTCAACGTCGACATCACTACGGATTTCACGCGGCGTTTTCGAGAAACGATTGAGGTGATCGACGGGTTTGAGGAGTCCGAACAATCAGACATACAACTGAAAATCAAACGGAAACTTCTGAAGAACAGATATTTGGGAAGCAGAAAAAAGGATAATCAGAAGACAAAGAAAGAAAAGCTTAGAAGAATAAGCAAGAAGGTGAAGGATAAAAACTCTAAGGGCTGGCTTTTATAGGCTCAGGAGAGAGAAATTTTGATGCTGAACGGACTTCACGCGCCCCCACTCGCAGGTCTTGGCCAATGCGAGCGTCACACGTGTCCCTGACACTGTGTGAGGAGACATGAAAGGAAACTATACGGCTGCTGCCAGAGTTCACATGCCCCCACTCGCAGGAACGGACCAACGCGAGCGCGACACGTGTCCCTGACAGCATGTGAGGGGACACGAAAGGCAACTGTAGCACCTCGAGCACACGAAATGTCTGACACGTCTCCATCACTGACCCACGTCAGCAACCGTCACGTACACAGACGATTCGTTTTCAACCAAATGGATAGAACTTCGCGCAACGATGGAAACAACCAAGAAAACGACAAAACCCCTTTAAAAGACCAAATCAGTAAGTCTAATATCTATCTTACCGCGCTCGCGCGAGATAAGACACACATTAGACTGGGGGGGCTTGAAGAGGTATGTACCCGCCTCAACACCGAGCAAGGCGGGTCAACCCACAAGATAAAGACATTATGAAGGCACAAAGCCAAAACCTATGCGCATGGCGCATACAAAACATGCTCAGGCATCATCTGCCCAGGCACACATATGCTCGCGCATCACATATGCGCGCGGCGCATCAGCGCGCGGCGCATATCACATGCTCGTGCATACCACATCTGCCCAGGCACACATATGCTCGCGCATCACATATGCGCGCGGCGCATCAGCGCGCGGCGCATATCACATGCTCGTGCATATCACATCTGCGCATGAAATATCTGCGCGTGAGAATAAAGAGAAGACCTCGCGCATCCTCAGGATTGGCGCATATCACACATGCACATAATCGACCTCGTCCTCATCCAAATCAGGATTAGGGCAACCTTGATTGTGCACGTCAGACAACCTTCCAGAAGGCATCTTTTTAAGGAGTAAGAATATGCTGATGTTGACAGCTGCCAAATGAAAGGTCGACAACTCAGCATGACACATGTGTTACCACGTGATTACAACCAACGAGAAGGCGCCAGGTGTCCCAGAGGACACGTGGCGCAGTGCGATTGGAGGAGGCCAACGAGGTCGAGCCCAACCAGTGGAAACCCTAGCACTATAAATACAGCATCAACTCCACTTTGATGGACACATTCATACTCAATCATTGACAGTTACAGGCAGTGATATCACATTCAATCATATTGAATTACATTCACTCACAGTCAGTTACATACAAACACACAGTCTCACAATCAAAGAGTATTCAGCTATTAAGCAATACTCTTGAGATTCCCTTACACACATTATTATCTTCTCCACCATATACTTATTCTCACGCCGGAGGGTTACCCCAAAGAGTACCCCTCTGTCCCTTTCTGAGGGGTAAGTTAACGGCGTTGTTCATTTTGTAGGTGGAAGAACACGGATCCAGAAGAACCATCGGTGAAATAGTACAATCAAAACCCGAGGAAAATAGATCTGCTACCAGGGAGTAGATCCACGTTTCTTCAGACATCAAGGAGAAGCGAACATGTTTTTGCTTGTTTTCAAGTTTCAACATATTTAAAACTTCTTTCATTAGTACCTTTTATGTTTTTCTAATTTCAAAGTAATTTCATAGTAACCGGCATGAACTCATAACGTGTATTATTTTTCAAGTTTAGAAGAAAGAAAAGTTAACGTGTCATTTGACATGTGGCAACTACTTGGAATGTTCATGTTTTATTGACTTGACTAGGTAAGCCGTAAACTAACGAACTTTGAGCGTGACACGTGGACCCCAAACTTAATGGCAGTCTAGATTCTGGAAGGAAACAGATTCACATTCATATTGAACTTTCACCGGCCACCTAATTCTACTTCTTCCTTTCATATTCATTATTATATTCAACGAAGACTTGTTCCATCTTAAATTTCTTGTGATCAATATTGACGTCATATATATTTCATGAAAAAACCAAATTATTTTTTTAATTCACCTTAAAATAATTACTCACTTTGAAAAAAATAAAACAATTACTTACAAAGTATTGAATTTTTAGTTCTTAATTATTTTAAATACAACAAAAAGTTTTTCCAGTTAATTGCTATCCTAATTGCAAAACTATTATTTTGTTGGTAGTTTTTAGATAAAGAACTTCTCTAACCAATTACATGGGTTCCTTAGAATACACGGAACGTTAAACTCTGAGATGTATAAAACATTTAGAGTATGTTTGGCAAAACTAGCTGGTAGCTGTAAGTTGGAAGCTGAAGGCTGAAAGCTGAA